>NW_026042342.1:715000-1015000 GCF_023856365.1 Brienomyrus brachyistius
TTTTCTTGCCCGTTGAGTAGCCGTGCCGACTCGGCAGGCCCGCGGCCTTGTAGCGGAACGCCGGGCCAGAGCAGCTGACCGAAAAGACACTCAGAAGATGGAATAATTTGCCGTCATACTGGGGCGATATTCAGATAAGAGCGTGTGAATGAAACAGGATCTGTAAGGGTGTGAGCGCGCCCCGAATTTAAAATTTAAAACACTTGCATATGGTGCCTGTGTTTGTATGAGTGTCCAGCAGGGGTGTGCATGTGCGCGTGTGTGTGCGTGTGCGCACATGTATGTGAGTGCCAGGGCGTATGAGTCAAAGCACACAATCGCAAATTCCCCCCTGGAGGTTCTGACTCTGTGCCATCTGGCTGGTCGCAGAGATGGGGGGGGGGTGGGGGGGCTCTGCTTCCTGGTCGGAGGGCTGCTCTGCCAACACCCCCGCTTCAACCCAGCCCTCTAGCTCCCATGGACAGCCCTCCCTCCTGCTTCTATCCTCCTCCTCCATTTCACAGCTATCACTTACCCAGTCCTCGAATCTGTCCCTGGCAGACAGACCCCCCCCCCCCCATGCCATCGCTGGGGTTTAAATGGCAGCACAGAGAGTGATGCTTCCTGCCATGGAACGGTCGTCGCTTCACGCCTCGAGCGCCGATCTGGAGTCTCAGCTGACGGACGGCCAGTTCGGGGAATACAGAACTCCGTCTCTTCCCAACGCGCACATGGACGTCTCAAAAGGCCCGTAAGGCACACAAGCTCTGCACTCGCCTCCGTAGAGTTGGCCCTGTTCTCTAAAGCCCCCAGACTCCAATGGACCCTGGCTAACAAGCGTAAACTGTTTGTGGAGAAGATTTCTCATTTCCATGAGCAATTTCAGCACACGGTCAAGGAAAAAAACAATCTAGTTAACTTGCTAAAAAGGAGGTGAAAACTCCCCCCCCCCCCCCGAGTCATCTGTCTTAGCCTGAAAGTTTGCAGACTGCAACATGCTTACCTTCGCCGTGTCACACCAAAGGAGGGCAACGACACGGCGGGTGCTGCCGGCAGACATTCGATTTGTCAAAACGTGGGACATACTTGATATGAGCAAGTTATTAATATATTAAATCAGTGTTTCCCAATCCGGTCCTCGGGGACCCACAGACAGTCCATGCTTTTCCTATCCAGGAGCTGGGAAGGAGCAAAAACGTGGATCGTTTGCAGATCCCCAAGGACCGGATCGGGAGACACTGTATTAAAACGGTTCATGATGTACGCGTCACTTCAATACATCCTGACTTCTCTTCAGGTCGGTTTTGCCCCGTTGAGAGCAGAGGGATGCAGAAAGCGGTTCCAGATGCTGGCGTTCAGGTGGACGTTGTTTGGAGCGTGAGGTCGGGGCTTCAGAAGTAGGTTCTCCTTCTTTCAGCTCCGTCTGAAGCTGCATTCATCATGTGGGCACTGTTTGAATATCACCAAGATTATATTTAAGCATGAAGCCTCACAGGCTACCAAAGACATTTACAGTGTGCGTTTTGGTGACGTTCAGTTTCCACTAAAGGAAGCACGATTTATGCATCCCTAATTACCGTCACGTCCGGCTGTTACTCTGCGGCCTGAAACAATGAAAGTGTTCCTCTTGACAATTATGGCTTTATTCTTCACCCCATTTTGCTGAAACAAAACTCCATTTCTTTTAAGATGTCTAACCTGCCATCTCTATACTGCTTTTTCATGTTTTAGTACTGAGCTGAGATGCTTTTTATGCGATTTTCACAGAAAAGATCAAGTGCCACTAAGGAGCAAGAGGAACGATATCTTTCGTTTTTTAAAATGTTTGAACATTGTAAATGTAAATTTATACACTCCGACAGCTATGTAATCACTGTGGCATTTGCTAATTTTGCAGAGTGATGATTACAGTCTCTTCTGCTATTGCCTCTATTTCTAATACATTCAGTTTTTAACCCCCCCCCCCTTCCATTTTTTCATCTAGGTTTTCATTCCTTGGTTTGCATCCAACTCAGCTGTCGACAATGCCCCCTAGAGGCAGGTGCGTGCTCCTGCGGGGTGCCCTATTCCAAGCTGATCACTTTCTTTACACACTGCAGGTCACCGTGAAAGCCAGCGCTGATTGGACGAATGCCAAGGAGAGCCAGCACTGATTGGAGGACTGCCAATTACAACTACGTCCCGCCGCTCTGGAACAGCCAGTCACAGTTGGCAGCTCCTAGAACACCTATAGTTTGGACTCCAGTTGCTGTAGGACTCCTTTGCAGTGGCGTGAGTCTCTCAGGAGCCACTTTTTAATTGTGTTGACTCCCTGGCTGAAAGATGTTCAGACACAGCTTAGTAAGAGAAACAAGGGGATCAGCTGATATTCACACCCATACTGCTGCGGGGCTATTCAGACACTATTAAATAAATATTGTTGTATTCTTTGTATTTTAACCACAAATTGGATCAGCCAATATTACAATAAATATCCATTTTTATTTCCAATTTTTCTCCTTAAGAAGACATAATTATTGCAGTGTGTTCTTTTCATAGACGGTAAAATGACAGTAATTCAATTTCAATTTATTTTTACTTGACTGCATATGTATGTCAGAATATCAGACATTTTCCTTCATACTTACTGCTGTCCAGTAACATAACTGTCCTTCTACTTCACATTTTTCCTTTACTTTCCCTAGAAATTAGTATTGGTATGGAAATAAAAACAAATGAAATTTGATTTTTAATAAGAAAAATGACAGTGGTGCTCTAGAAACTGACCATGTCTATATATAACCAAGATATATAACTTCTATAAATAATCTCATCTATATATCATTTTCCAAAATATGAAATACGTTATTTAAAATACAATTTAACAAATATCAAAATATGCCATAAAATTATAGAAAATGTTATGGAATAAAAACCATTGTGAAAATCAAAGGCTAGGTGAAGCAGCAACGTGATGTGACTCTGTGCAGCACTGTGCTCTGACACTGGGCCAGCCAATCAGCATGCTGCTCATTGGACATTTCTGACCAATCACAATGGTGGTTTTCATTCACTAACATCCATCCATCCATATTCCATAACTGTTCATCTAGCATGGGGCTGTTGCCACTTTTTTAATCATCTATCCCTATTCAATTATTATTAATGTATAACTATACTTGAGTAAAATAATTTATTCCCACAACTGGATAAATAGATGGAAGATGGATGGATGAATTAACCAACCTATTAATAACAAAATGATACATTTATAAATATAAAAGACACAAACAAGCCCAAACTGGGACCGCAGTAACTCAGAGGGTTGTTGCTTTCTGTCCGTTTGGGAATTTCACCTGCTGTCTTTGTGTGGGGGTGATTGTGTGTAGATCATGTATATATTACATAGTGCATACCAAATTTCCCCACAATGTCATAAAAACCTGCTATTGTAAACATATTGTAATGAAAATCTGTGACTGCAATCGAAAAACTAAAAATGCCAAAAGTCTTGTATTTTGTTTGGTTATGTATGGTAAAGGTTAGGGCTGGGTAGGGGTTAAGGGCGTCATTATTAGGGTTAGGATGTAGCCCATAGCAATGAATGGACGGTCCGCACATGAATGGATACCTAATCTGTGTGTGCGTGTATGTGTGTGTGTGGAGTTTGCATTTTCTCCCAGTGTTGTGTTAGGTAACCCCCCCCCCCCACAGTCCAAAGAGTAAATCTGTCTCTGGATCGCCTGTAATGTCTGTATCTGTCCTGAGATGGTCCGGCTGCCATGAACCCAAGGCCCCTGCACTGGGTACGCCGGTGACAGACATATGGATATGCATAACCATGAAACGATTAAAGCTGTTAAAACGCTTTGTCATGAATATTTTGTTTTTAATTAAAGAGTTTGTTTATTCCATTCCTAATATTGGAAAATGAATTCAGTCGTATGAAAGAATATGAAGTAATCCTTGTGTTTTCTCTTACCGCGGCGGTGTTATAGAGCGGAGAGTTTGCTGTTGCAGGCTGAAAGGCTCCCAGGCGATGGGGAGGAAGTGAGAGGGGATGGGCATAGCACAGAGCTGCCCTGGGGAGGCCCGACCCACCAAAATTTGCTCTAATTCCCACAGCTGTGACCTCGGGGCTGCACCTGCACGCCCACACACATGCACGCCCACACACCTGCGTACCCGTGCAGACAATCATTACATTTATATTTGTAAGCCCTGCTGACCTTGGACCAGAAAGAATGACACTTAGGCCGAATCGCCTGGGAGAACAATCAGGGGCAGGATATTTCAGAATTACATACCCTCCTCGTCTCTAGCCTGCCTGACCCCCACTGCACTACTTACCCCACTGATACGAACCGGATCTCGGGACAGCCTACTCATCATTATGCTTGACTCCTGTGTACAGCTGCTGTTGTCCCTGTGTACAACATTCCCTCTACTTGTCAATGACTAGACTCCTGTACCTGCCCCCCCGTCAAGTGACCCCCTCCGACGGAACAGGATATGACACGGCTTATCACGGCGGGGGTCATTATTACATCACAAAGCTGCCGTCGGCTACAGTGACTCCCATCTGATTATCGGTATCACCACATCCGAAATATACCCGATTGCCGTCACTGCTGTTTCGACCGATATCACACTGCCACACGCGCTCCTGCCCTCATTAGGCATGGCCCCGTCGCCCCAGCAACACGTCAGTCCCGCCGGCCGTGTGTTCTCCCGTCCGCAGCGTGTGGCTCGAAGCACACGGCGCACTCTCCACCGAGGCGGGGTGCTCTGGGTGCGGGAGATGCTGCCGGCAACATATGGCTAATCTTCCAGGTCACGACTGGTACTTTTATCTCTCCCCGCTCAGGATCTCCAGCGTTTGATGTGAAATTAACCCAGGAATAACTTGTCTCTTTATCCTCCAGGATCTGGCTCACAGAGAGAACTTTGTTGTAGTCCTGGGAGGCAAACAATGCTGTAAAGGAGTGGAGCTTAATGAAAGCCTTTGATCCTAAAGCATATTAAAGAAGAGGGCAGAGACGGAAAGAAAAAACCGCGTCGGGGTGCTGAAATCAGCTCCCAATCAAAATGCATTTTGCGTTAAAAATGGGTGGAGTTTCTCCTTCACAGGGCTCCTGTTTGGAACCTCAGAAATGACAGAGAAAGTATTACAACAGAGTTGATAACATTATCTAAAAATCATTTAAACAGATAATGGAATGAGAGGAGAAGAAATTAGGTGTTCGGAGGAAGATAGTGACCTTTTTTTCTGTTTTTTTTGGTATAATTTTACTTCTGGGGTTTGCAACGTTACAGATATTTTGGTACATCACTAGGGAGTGTGCGAGCTATCGCCTTGTTTGAGGAACATGCCTGTACGTCCCTCACAAGATGTTTTGCTGAAATCCACGGCCGCAATCTGAGCTGGATGCCAGTAAAGCACTTTCTCATCATTATTGCTAGTCCCTAAATTTGAATATATTTTTAATAGGTTTGCAAACATATAAGACACGATCATTTACGTAATACACTTTATTTACATGTGCCACAGAAAGCAGACAATAATTATACGTAAGAAATCACAAACTGATTCTGAGAAAATATTTGCAGCATGAGCAATTCACACCCCTTTCTGAAGGGGGAAATTTAGTCATCTGAGGGGGGGGGGGGGAACAACTGAGCATTTTTAAACTTGTCACTAGCACCTGTAGACATGCTTTTAAAGAGCACATACATTAAATCTGAGAAACTGGAAAGAAATCAAAGTCAGGATACCCTTCAGCTGTGTATCTGCTTAGTAATCAGTGATTTGGTGTGGGAGTAAGGCTGTCTCTACATGGGATCCAGTGGTAGAGTAGAAAATAAGGTTGTATCAACATGGGATGCAGTGGCATACATATGAGAATAAAGCTCGCTCAGCATGGGATGCAGTGGTGCAGTACAGAAATAAGGTTGTATCTGCATGGTATCCAGGGATATAACTGTAGGAATAAAACTTTGTCTAAATGGGATCCAGTGGCATACAATGGAAATAAGGCAATATCTGCATGGGACCCACAGATATGACCATGAAACACGGCTTTCTGTACACAGGTTCCAGTGGTGCAGTTGGTTAAATAAGGTTGCATCTGCATGGGATCCAGTGGAATATCTATGTCAATAAGGCATTTTCTATATGGGATCCAGTAGTACAGTGCAGGAGTAAAGCTGTATACATATGGCATCCAGTGGTATAACTGTGAGAATAAAGCTTTTTCTGTATTGGATCCAGTTGTGCAGTATGGAAATTAGGTTGAATCTGCATGGGATGTGGTGGTTAATTTGAGGGAGTAACACTTTCTCTAGAGATCCAGTGGGATCTGCTTAGGATCCAGTGCTGCAGTATGGAAATAAAGTTGTATCCATCTGGGGTCCAGTAGTGCAGTGTGGTAACAAGGCTGTATATGCATGGGATCCAGTAGTGCAGTATGAGAAGATGACTGTACCTGTATAGGATCTAGCGGTGAATAAGAACGCCCCATTTACATATTCGTTAGTGCTGCTGTACTGAGAGATGCAGTAAGGCTCCTTTTTACAGGAGGGGCGCAAGACCTTTGCGTCCTATTGCTGTTTATTCAGTTTCAAGCATTGCTTGGTGTTAGTGAAGTCTGCAGCTCAAACAATTCAAACTAACGACCTCCGGTTTGCCCCACGGGGGGCTGGCAACTCTTTCCGGCCTATCTGTTATCCTCTCATCCGCTCGACGCCTCTCCATCCCGCAGCAGCAAATCAAAAGATCCCGCAGAGGTGGAGAGGTGGCCGGCCCCCGGACGCAAAATGTGCGCAATCACTCAGATACAACTGGCACGGCGAAAAATTGCCTTCATATATCAGCTTATGGTTTACCTGCAGTGGCAGAAAGGACGCAGAGAGGTCAGGAGGAGACGCGTATAGATGTGGAGAGGCCTGTCCTCCTGGTACCAGAGGGGCCTGTGATGAGACGTGACACAGCCTCTAGTGGGACTGAGTAACTGCTTTATGGGGCAGAATTTTTTCAAGACAAGGTGTGCGGGTGTCAGCGCAGACGCCGAGCTGCTATCTGGCTGTAACCTCTTCCGCCGACCCCCCCCATGACAAGACGGATCGGTCCAATCGTCTTTGGGTGAGCGGCGTGGGAGCTTGGCATTTTTCACCCCGCCCGCCTGAGATGGATTTGTCAGCACAGAGGAATGTCACAGGCCCAGATGTCCTGATCCATCTCACACCCCCCCCCACCTCTGGACGGGAAGGGTAGGCCAACGTGTGAGGAGGCGATTGTCTGAAAAGGCCCCCACTAAGAACTGTGCCCTCCCACCGTCATCAGAAGCGACTGCCTCGGCAGAGGATAATTCCATTTGCACCTGCAGGAGGGGTGTGATCTTTTGGGTGTTTGTTTTAGATAAACATGCTCTCCAATGTCTTTAAAGCCCCATCTGAAGGTGGCGCCAGGTTTGAAAAGTTCTTTATCAAAGCGCTGTCCAGTATGTGAGGAATTCACCACTTTTGTCAGGCTCTTTCTTCCTTACTGTCTCCTCCAACACATCTGTATTGATCACTGTTTACAGTAAAAACCCCGTTCCAATCTATCATCCCTGACTAACGCAGCGTGCATCGATTACTTTTGACTGATGCCTCCCTGTGTACACCTGGGCTGTGGGCGGGAGCAGGTCAGCCCCACATACCACATGCGTGACTCAGTGAGAGCCGTGTCTCCAAGCATTTATCCAAATTCATGCTCAGCATTTTCTGTGTGAATATCAAATCAAAAAATGTAACAGGTTTGTGACAGCAGATGTTCAAAGATTTTTATCACATACACATAAAAACAGACTGAATATACAAGTTCTGGTATAATAATATGTCCAAACTGCAGGAAATACACACACATGCGCACACACACACACACACACACACACACACACACACACACACACACACACACACACATATAAAACAAAGTAAATTTATATGTATATTAAAAACATGTTCACTTAATATTTCCAGCATTCATGAAATAATTATACATTTAACAGCATATTTATATCTCGAATTGATTAAATAATTGTTAGTGTCTTGTTTCCTTTTATTTGCTTCATTTACTTGCCAGGACTGTGATTTTCTTTGCTACCTGGCGGTCCATGTAATGCTTTTCTATAATCAATGGATAACTCGACACACACCCCATAATAAGTGACTAAGGATTAAAGAATTCTGTGCATGGCTAGAGGCATTCCCCCGTTCTGCAGCAGACGCATGCCCAAGAACCATTCTTAGGTGTTAAACACAAGTAAATATAGGCTGCCATAAAGATATCTCGGCTTATAGGTTCGAAATAACACTGAAAATGAGCTGTTAAATCTTGCATCAGGAAGAATGTATGTACATTTAATTGCAGCCAAAGTGATGGGAGATGATGGTTGATATAGCAGGTAAACACCAGTATTTGGCCAGTAACCAGCATGAAAAATAAAACAATCAATTATTTACTATGTGCCCTACTTTTTAGTACATATGTATAGACGCTTACTAAATGTAGAATTATTTCTTACATCCTCGTACTTTTAGAAAAAAAAAAAATAACTCTGAGAATTTAAGTGATCCTTCTTATTTATAAATACAGAATAATTCACATATTGCGTGCCAGTCTGGAAGGGTGAATGTGTTTTCTGTTGTGCTTGGCATCCTGTATCATAAAGCTTCTGCCGGTAACTGACATCCACATCCTCCCACACGCAATGCGAGGACAGCGGCGGCACTGACCCGCATCACAGATGCACCGGCCCACGTCTTTAAGAGCGCGACTCAGTCACATGACACTCCGACTGGGCACGCCTGCCTTCGGGTCTGGTGTGGGGCGGCCGCTGGACAGGTGGGGGGGGGGTACCAGTGGATATCCAGGGGATCGAGGGCCTTTGATAAAAGTGACTGCCACCCCCCAGGTCCTCCAGAGCAAGACGGTAATGTTCCCGCTACTGATGGCATTCACTCAGACAAATATCCCACTCACACACACACATGCTATGTGTTCCTCTATTATCAAACATCCGTTTTGCTCGACCTGGTTTGACGTGCGACTGAGGGGGGGGTTGCGGTGGGGGTGGGGAGGGGGGTGGGTGAAGCTGAAATAATGATGATGGAAAAGACACTCTCAGGCCACATCTGGCAAAACCCCGAGCAGCGGCAGTGGCACCGAGGCCTGGCTTCACTGGACCACAAGCAGATGCCGATTTTCTACCCCAGCGCAGGCTCCGCGAGGGGACATGCCAGCCCAAGCTGGAGACTTCCGGAAACCGCCCTGCCCGCCGTGTTTTACGGCAGAACGAGCTTGCAACTGCCGATCGCGGTTGGCTGAGTGAGCAGAGCAAGAGGCGACAGGCAACTTTTACGTGGCAGCTCTCGCTGCGGGCAGTGTGACACTGATAACCCCTCCCCCCCAATCCAAGAGGGCAGATCATTACTATTCACCCCCAACCTAAGGAACTGAACCTCAACTTAATATTACAGACACAGCTATAGTACCTGAAACAGGGAAATGGATCATTTCACTGTCGCATTTAAGTAAGAATTAGATATCCTTCAAATTCAGTCGAGTTTTCTAAATTCCACATTATTCCATCCACCTGCTCGGTTTGACGAGCAACTTTCACGGCACGCAACTGCTCGACGATATTACAGAGGCGATCCAAGAGTAAACGTGGGTATAAGATTTCAGATGAGTCTAACTTTCCCCAACGAATCACAACAAGGAAGAGGAAGGACGTGTCTAAGAGATGCAAGTGTGATTCAGTGGAAGGAGCGTATCCATTTAAATGTGCGCAGAACGGTGTAAAATGAAAGGATTCAGTGCGAAAACGAACCGGTGAGATGAAACAGCGACGTGAGCCGTCGGGGTGTCATGAATGTATAAATGTAGTTTGTTTATTTTGTCTTGATTTTGGCTCCTAACCTTCCGTCGCCTATGCAGATGGAGAGCGGGGGAACAGGCCGCGTTTATCTCGCTTTTAATCAATAAATAAATGGCTCCAGCAGACCACAAGGCTCTGCTAATTTTCCAAGCCACTGATGATGCTTTTGTTCAGCTAGCATCTCTGCCGGTCTGTCTTTCACCAAGCTGTTCTCATTTCATCCCCCCTCCACTCCCCACCCCGCCACTGCATTTCTATTTGACCCCCCCCCCCCCCCGCCACCTCAGCTCAGCCCTCCGCTCCCCCCTGTCCCCCCACTGTCTACGATATGAGACAATGCTCTCCCTAATGTCCAGAAGTCCAGGTCGGGGTTGCACGTCCAGGGGTGGGCGCTAATCTCTCCATCAAGCTAATCTGATCCTGAGCTTAATTTAACCTTAGGACACCAGGGCGGGAATCGCCAACCCCCCCCCCACACACCCCCCGCCCCAGGTCTGGAGGATTCCAGCACTGAAGTAGATAAATCATTGGAAAGATGAGGGATGTCGCTGTTACATGATCTGAGTTTGTCTCCCAGTTTGACAAAGCTCAGGGTGAGGGGGCGCTCCTTCTGGGGAGATTGGCGCCGTGTGGTGGAGACGCTATAGATGCATCCTACTTCACACACCCCCCCCCCCCCTGGATTTGGCTTCCTGGGCAGAGTGGAACGTTACAGGGATACATCAGGGTCCACTCCTGGAGAACCGGAAGAGAGCATAAGAAGCACACAAAGAGATGAGGTGAACTTCAGCGGTCTTTGTTCGAAAGCTAACCTAGACATAGCTATCTAATTACATTTTTGTCCGCAGTCAATCTGCAGGTACCAGTTGATTCCTACAGGTAACAGTATCTTCTTTTTAAACGTCTTGGAAAATATATGGCTGGGAGACACTGATCTGGAAATATATTTAATACACATTTAAAATATAATTCATCACGACAAAGGAGCACCTCCCTAATGTGCCATGGTTTAAATTATGAGCATACGAGCAGATAAAATATGCCTGGCGATGCCAATTATGAAAGAGTCCTTCTGCGTGGAATGTAAAATACAGCCGATACCAAATAAATCAAAACATATGAAATATGCTTATGAATAAGCAAATGTTACACTTTTATTTGGAATAAACAAGCAAGTTCATCTTCAGAAAACATATCATTATGAAATCTTTGTAGATTTGACAGTAAAGCCCCTTGGAGGCCATGTTGATGTGCACAAAGCATTTCAACACAGCAAAGCGGCCCCCGATACAAGCGAAGCGCAGTATCGTTCCTCTCGGACCTGCCGTGACCGCCCCCTGTCTGCCGCGACGGGAAATGCGATTTTGCCGGCTGTCCCTCAAGGCAGAGGGGAGGTCAAGACTGGCCCCAATCTCCAGACTGAGCCCTGGCCTGTAACTGGGCACGCTTACCGCCGCTGTCACAGCCCACACACGTGTATGCGTGTCGAGACGAACCCCCCCCCCCCCCCCAGCCCCCTCCCCCAGCCAAGCAAATAGTCCAGCTGGAATACGCTCCTCGTGATATTAAGTTGTGAAAAATGTTCCCGGCTGTTGACGCATATTCTTCAAATAGGTCAGAAACATCCTCCCTTTTTTTTTTTTTATTGTTTTACGCTTGCAAATGAATCATGCAAATGTGACCGTAAAGCCGTGATTAAAGGAGGGGCTTAAAGGGAGTGCCAAGCCACAGAAACGCAGACATAAACACATTACCTAATAGCGCACCCCTCTCTGACGTCCACTCACAGCGAGCAGGCAAACCATCTGAGGGGGAGGTGGCATCAGGGGAGGGCGGGGGGGGACTCAACTCATCAGGTTATTGTTGGTGGGCCAAAGGGCTGTCAGCAGAGGTACCAGATGTAAGGTGGTGGGAGGTGGGTATGGCGGTGGGAGGTGGCCACCGGGTCAGCGGCTGGGCCGGGCCTGGCTCTTCGCGGCCGCTTGCACCGTCCTGTCACATGGTTTCCAACGCCGGGGATAAAGTGCAAAGAGCTCCAGGTGCTGGAGGTGGATTTGAACTTTCACCTTCTCTGGCTGAGAATTCCAGGTCCCCTTCCTCATGGCCCGTGATGGACTGGCGTTCCGTCCTGAGGGGGATGGGTCAGGGACTGGCTCCAGATCCTTGGTCTGCCTAGTATTCCACTTGGTTGGTTAAATTTTCAAAAATAAAGCCACTCTGTTATCCTACAAGACATGATGTACCCATCAAAAAAAGAAAGGAAATAGTTAATTATGGAATGTGGCCCGTTGCCTGATTGAATGGCACCTCCCTGTTGAGAAGTTTTACTGTCAGTGCAGCCCCCCCCCCCACCCACCCAAGGAGGCAGGGAAGTTGTGCTGGCCTGTGAAATTTTAGCAAAATGATCAGTGGTCATCAGAAAGTTGGGACACTGGATTATAAGAATGCTGGCAATTTTGATATCTATTCATCCATCCATCCATTTTCCAAACCGCTTATCCTACTGGGTCGTGGGGGGTCCGGAGCCTATCCCAGAAGCAATGGGCACGAGGCAGGGAACAACCCAGGATGGGGGGCCAGCCCATCGCAGGGCACACTCACACACCATTCACTCTCACACGCACACCTACGGGCAATTTAGCAACTCCAATTAGCCTCAGCATGTTTTTGGACTGTGGGGGGAAACCGGAGTACCCGGAGGAAACCCCACGATGACATGGGGAGAACATGCAAACTCCACACACATGTCACCCAGGCGGAGACTCGAACCCCGGTCCCAGAGGTGTGAGGCAACAGGGCTAAACACTGCACCACCATGCCGCCCCAATTTTGATATCTATGCCTGTATAAATTTAGTTATATTTAGATTGAAGTTTTACATTCATAGGATATATGTAAATGAATTTCCTGGTAAAATGGTTAAATTAAGCAGGGCTGTGCTTTTAAGATCACCCCCCCCCCACCCTTGTTTTTAAATGTTGACCATTGTTTACTACAGTCTTGATAATCACATTTGCATATTAGATGTGATTTGCACAGTTCATTCGTAGGGATTATGCTTGCCGCGACACCCTGGCACACCATTGGCTGGATTTGCCCAGGATGCATGATGGGAGCAAGTATCAGTAGAGCGATGCTAACAAGCGTGGCAATGTAAATGAGGGAAAATCCACGCCACTGGAACAATGCGCCTGGGGTCCGTCGAGGAACATGCTCGCATAGCATTCAGCCTGGGGGCACCAGGACCCCGCAGTTCACTCTCGTGGAAGGATGCGGTCCAGTAGATGAGCTGAGAGGACAGAGTGTAGGACATCTGACGAATCCAACCCAAATGCCCATGATTAGACCTGTACTGAACAGCTGTCTCGCAGAACCTCACCATCACTATCCCTAAAGTGACTTATTTACCAAAGCAGGCCCGTGCATTTATGTACCTGTTTTGGTTTCGAACTTTGAGGCTGTCAGGTGTTATTGGAATCCCACATTAGATTGATCTGTTTGAAGTCTAGGTGAATTGCCCAGGTGAGATCATGTGACAATGGCTCATTACCTCTGTCCTGAAGCTGGGAATTCCCGCAGGGAGACTGCTTAACCTATTCAGCGAAAACCACAGGCTCCTGCCCCGTGTTTAATCCGAATTTTCTGTTCCACTCTCTGTAGATATTGGCAAGACTCTTTATATATGTTCCAAGCAGAATTTATATCTCGGTAGTTCTGCAGTTTAGCTACACACTAGCATGTAATTTTAATGTGTGTTTTTGGCCATCTTATATCCCAGATTGTGGATTACAGATAAGATATGTTCCCTCCATCTGATCTGCATATTTACCCTGCAAATGCAGCACGTCGTTTTTCCACAGGCCTTCTGCTTTTATATCAGGTTTGACTTCTCAGGCAAGGCAGGAGTTTGAGAACAAACTTCTGGCGTACAGCAGCTTCTTTCCCCGTGCGGCTCTGTTCTGCCTCTCGGTTTTAACGGAGCCCCGCGTCCGGGCCCTCCTCCGAGGCTGACGGGCGTGGGGCGGCCGGGAAGCAGGAAGCCGCAGAAGTGGCGCCTGCCTGCTCACACGCACGCCTGTCTCCTCCCCTTCACCTCCCGAGGCTCAGCAGGTTTAGTTTCTCGTGTGAGACCGCGGGGGGCCCCATCTGTGCCTACCCGCCCCCCCCCCTGATCCCCCTACCCCCTCAAACCTCCGCCCCCTTGCGTCCCTCTGCTCAGGGTTTTAAATTACATCTGCTGCAGCTGTAAAACAACAGTCTGCACCTGAAGGCATCCGCGTGCCCTCTACTCACCCCAGGTCTCAAATCCCCCTCCCTGCAGCTCCCTGCAATCGTCGCAGACATATGCGTGGCTGTGGAGCTGCATTGGGTTTCACCCGAGAATGCAACCCATCATGCATTGCTGACAGATGACTACTATGCAGAAACAAAAAACTGGACACGTCTGTAAGCAGATATAGAGAAAATTAAGCACAGATACCGGCCATTAAGTAATTTCAGACACACAGGTGTATATGAACATCACGCGTTATGTTAATTTATGACTGGAGGTGTCAAGTGTTCATTAGCTGTTAAAGAAGATTCATCTGCAAGCGTTCAAATAAACTCTCAAATCTGTTCACACCATAGGGCCATTTCCCAAGCGATCCATTTCATATCTGCTATTCGAATCCGTCAGAACGACGGCTAATTTGTAGATTGCGACACGTCTGCATATTTTGTTTTGTGGCGCTTATGGGTGTTACAAACAAGTCAGAAACTGTCACCAAAAAAGCAAAAAAAAAATAAAAAATAAAAAAAAAAAATACATAGAGCAAAACAGAATTTGTCATTGAAGCAGTTGTTACGTGCTGTCATGAGTAACACACTGCGTTCAGTGTGAGGACCCCATAATGTTCACGCGTTGCAGTGAGAAAAAAATGAAGAGACGATCTCCATTAGCTCCCAGCTGCCTGACACTGCGAGAAATGATGTCATAGTCCAGGGAATTATAAAATTCAAAAAAAAAGTTGTAGGGAGAGAACAATAAGCGCTTTGAGTTTTTTAATAGAAAAATGATTTGTCCAATCGGGTATTTTTTTTTTTTAATTTGCAACAAGGGCTAGCCCGCTCTTTCGCGGACTGCAAGTTGTACGGCTGCGACTCCAAATCAAAACATTATTGTTCTCGTCACAATACCTGCGCCGCTGAAAGCACCTTTGGCGCAGCTGCCATGGCGACCAAGACGGCGGAGAAACTCTGTGTGGAGCCCTGGCTCGAAACTGATGCATTAACCCCTCTTGACCTTGTATTCTCACCTGTTATAAAGAAGCAGGCCGCCCCCCCCCCTCCCCCCGACTCCCCCACGGCCGTTGGAATAGATATCAGTCGGTGCTTAAGTGCCAACGCTCATTAGCCCCAGCTTTATTCCCCCCGTGAAGGGGATGTGGGGAGTACTTATTAAACTTTTCGGCATGGTCTCCAGTGGCAGGGCCCAGAAGCGGAGGGGACAGGGGCGAGTAGGTGGGTGACAATGCAGCAGCGTGGGGGCCAGATGCTCCCGTCCTGAGCGCCGTTTGTTCTGGAGGTGGACCGAGCTTGGCCGCTGGGGTGCTGCCTGTGAACCCCTCATTAGAGCTGTTCCCACAGACGGCCTGGGCTTCGGGGGGGGTAGTGGAGGGGGGGGCACTTTGTGTAAGGTGGACGTCTGTCAGCCTCTTCTCCCTGTCCATGCAAACACCTGGGCTGCTGGCAACGCATGAAAATATCATTGTCGTAAGAATGAAAGAGTCATGAATCCATTCGATGGCTACTCGGGACGATCCTCTGCGGAGAAAAAATATTGTGAATGTAATAATGTTGGAATCAGGAATCCATTAGATGGCTACTAACAACCATCCTCCACTAACATTAAATAAATGTGCAACAAAAGTCATATTTCATGAAAATGAAGGAATTAGGAATCCATTCGATAGGTACCCATGACGATCCTCTGGTAATATTAGAAGCGAAAAAAAACCTGATTGGTATAAGAATTACGGAATCAGGAATCCATTTAACCGCTACTCACAACCAACCTCCACTAATATTAGATGTGCAAAAAAAGTTAAATAATCAAAGTTTTAATTGCTAGCTGCTCACGATGAACGTTTGCTAGTATCAGCAGTGCAAAACAAAGGTAAACATCGTCAGAATTAAGGACTCAGGAATCCATTTAACAGCTATTCATGATGAACCTCTGCTAATATTAAATGTGCAAAAAAAGGTCATAATTGTAAGAATGAAGGAACTGGGAATCCATTCAATAGCTACTGATGACAAATCCCCCAAAAAAATCATCATAAAAATAAAGAAACTAGACATCCATTCGATGGCTATTCATGATGAATCTAAGGACAAAAGCTAAGGTTTCTCGGAAGAATAATGTGAATGTGTTACGAACCATAAGTCACCTTAATGATTACCGTGGCAATAGCTGTTAATATTTGTTCATTTTGTACCATCTTGTATCATTTTACAGCATTTGCAGTAAAGAGCACATTCATAAATAGCCCTTTGTAAGTGTTGAGTGTTAAGTCACTATAATGCACGGCGCTTTTCGTACGCCATTTATGACCATCTAATCACTAATATTTTTCATGCTATATATCTTTTCAGCCATTTGTGAGACAGAGAAATCCGGTACAGCCACTTCCTTTCGGAGTAATTAACATTCAATTAAAAATGTGCAAAAATATTCTATAATTAGAAAGGGCTTGAAGCACACACAGAAAGGGCTGGCGCTAAGTCTGCACTGCGTTGAAGGAGGAATGCATAAAATCAGTTTAAAGTACGGTATCTTCTTACACTAACTGGGAAGGGGCTAGGTGGGAGAACTAGCCATATATAAAGAAGGGGGCATTTGTGTTTCGGAATAGAGATGTCTGGGCCTTCTTGCTGTTATTGATCGGCGAGTGGTTTGAGAACAAAGAGTTAATCCCTGAAAGGCGAAGAGCAGAGGTTTCTCCTAAGTCATGAAAGTTTAAAATGTTTTGGTTTTTTTTTTTTTTTTTGTTTGGCCTTGTGAGACATGTTCTCATTGTAGCTGCGTGTGTGACCTCGGGCGCATTTGAGATCCAATACTGAACCCTATTTATCCGACACTGAACCAGTCAATACCTATTATTAGCTACTCTTGGCCTGTACGCCGTGTTATGGGAACGAAGACGAGGCTTTGAGGTTGTGGGGGGGGGACAGGGGGAGGGGGGGGCACTCGAAGTACTCCACAGTTTGCACATCTATTCCTCTGACCTTACCGGCAATTCTTTCATTCAAAGTGTTTTTTTTTTTTTTTTGAATAACAATACAAAAAAAAAAAAAAAAAAAAACCAGACAACGGAAACAGTAACGGGATTCTTTTGGTGAAAGCGATGCACATAATTCTCACTGAAGATGAAAAGAATTATTATTCATGTGTGATGCATGTTCATTTTGCGGGGTGCGGGTTCGCTATTTGGCGCCAGGAACGTAACGACGAGCGAGGCTGCAGATGTGACATTACTCGGCCAAAGAACAGGGTGAGACAGAGATAAATTGCAGATTAATTAGAGTGAAGCTATTGTGTTAAAATATGCAAGGGGGTATCTGGGAAACAAATATCTACTTTAAGAGCAAGTTTGATGCACAGCGTCAGTACCTGTGTGGTATCTAGTGCTTCTGGTAACACGAGATAATGACGGCTAATTTCAGGGCTAGCTATCTGCACTGCCGAGAAACTACATAGTATATACAGAAGTACCCTAACTGCATTTAACTTTGCATCAGATGCATTTAGATTCGTTAGCCCTTTTTAGTATTTTAGTAGTTTTTTGTTACAGCATCAAGGACATAAGAATATGTGATTTAAAAATTTTAAATAACACATGCTTATGCAAACTTTAAACAAAATAAAGTCGATTAAACAATTTTTTTTTTTTTATATCATAGCAGTTTGGCATCACATTAAGAATCTTTTATTGCTCACCTCCTAATTTCAGACTCGCTGCCGATTGTTTGATAGGCTGATATGTTATCTCAGCAAATCTTAAACAAATGCAAAATACTAAGTGGTAGTCCAGCCAAAATGTGCGTGCTATCTTATTTTGATACCAACAATGGAAGCCCAGTTTGTATACTTGCTTTTACTCCCGCTGAGATTTTAACGAGCTGTGATTGAGTTGTTAGTTGAGTGACTCAGGTGGATTGATGGACTTTTGAGCAGCACACGTTGTCTGAATCACTCATTAATTCCTTTATTCCTATATTAAACTATTCGGAAAGTATGGGTTAGATATCAACTGGCTGGCCACCAATCAAATAAAGCATTATCCATCACTCAACCATATCACAACAACAACAACAAATTTATTTTTATATAGCGCATTATCACAGCATTACATTGTCTCAAAGCGCTTTACAGCATCCCCACCCAAAGCCCCCCAGTGAGCAAGCAAAAGGCGACAGTGGCAAGGAAAAACTCTCTAGAAGGAAGAAACCTTGGGAGGGACCAGACTCAAAGGGGGAGCCCATCCTCCAGGGGCCGGCAGGGATAGTCAAGTAAGAGTCAAGTCACATTGTCCCAATCATAAGATTTGGGAAATAACTGGAAAGCAGGGAAGATGACAAGCCAATGCCGAGTCTTCTTCCAATCGCCAGGCAACTAGAGGTAAGGCAGCGGGTCAGACATGGAAGATGACACAGGCAGAAGGGCGAGCTGGATGCAGGGACGTCACTGGTGGTGGCGACATGACATGTAGTAGGGTATGCTGGACATCTTGATAGATTGAGGTCTCCAGGCATCACCCCCCAGGAGGAGTAGGGGAAATAAAATGGGTTGGGCAACCCCCTGGTATACTGGCAAGCTGGGTTTGGGGAAGAAAGACCGGCCCTCATAAGACTGGTCCACTGTGAAAATACTCATCCTTTCCAATGACCAGCCCACGCCAGGCTTGAGCTAAAGAAAATGAATAAAATTACTTTTTCCTTATTTATTTTAAGCTATGGGGCATCAACAAGGAAAACAGACACTTTTCCAGAATGTTCCTGATCCAGAATTGAACACAGATCATTCAGAAATAATAAAAAATAATAAAAATTACCATCACACTCATTCCTTGACACGCAAATATTACACACAACATACTGCAAGTTGTGCTGCTCATTTCCGTTCTTTGAAAGTCAGCATGACCATGATTACTTTCTGGGATATTTGCCCTCCAGTAGGTGTGCACGGAGCTACACAATTTGATGAGCATTGACACGCATAGCTACCCTTATTGGTAAATATCTCACATTGGTTTTACATTAGTTTGGTGGGCAGCAGAGCTCTCTATTCTGTGCTAAGACATCCTCCTAGGATAGGGGAAGAAACTGACATCTTACCTACGGCAAGATTACCTACGGCATACACGTGAAACCCTGATGGACGGATGAACGACATCATGCACACGGCTGAAATAATGAACTGACCCATGAAAAAGAATAGAGGTTTTAATTTTTATATATTTTTCTTCCAAGTATGAAACTTGGCAATCAAATTCTAAAAGTTTCTTAAATGCCCGATACGAGAAAATGAAATATTTCATTTTTAAATGTTAATGGGATTAACTACATTACATAACATTTCCAGCGAAATCCAATAAAATCTGTAGGATCTATCTATAGTGAAAGGAAATGTTCTATCCATATCTATAAATCACTATGCAATATGTAATGGTTTTCTGGACAGCCTGCTGTGTTGCGTTACCTAGAAGGATATGTTTTGTATCATGCTGTTTATGACAACAAATAACGTAAGTGAATGATAGCAACAGTACATCTGAGAATAACATCAGATTGAGCCATAATAACCGCTAATCACATACAGAGCTTTCCTTCAACAGCACGTATAATGGCAGATACCTAGCGGCGGTTATGTAGTGTGTCAGTGTTAGTGTGTGTTAATACGTGTCGATGTAACGGGCGTAGCTAGCCCAGCTGGAGGTAGGGATGGTGCGAAGGCATGTCCAGAGCTGATGACTTCACAGCTCCAATGCATTGATGTATACTTGACTTGGACGGAGTGAGACCACACTTCTCAGCAATAGTAGGAGGACCAGCATTATATAAATATGTGAAATACTGTTAAATTACGACAGTCTGCCAACACAGCTTGTTTGCTATTCTTGTAACTGTGTACATGTCAAGACGTGACATTTGCAGCCCATTAATTTTAATTGAACTTAGTAACTCGGTGCAGTGTTAATGCATTAGCGATGCTGCTAATATTGAAGTTAAGAGAATGAAGCCTCTTTAGTGACGCACGCAAGCCAGTGTGTCTGCTGATGTCCTATTATTTTAGTCCGTCTGAATCTGCAATACAAACGGGAAGTGAAATGAATGCCTTATAGTTTACGGCATGTCTACAAATGGAGCATCAAGTGACCTGTACTGAGTGCAACTTAGCATCTTTCCTATGTGACGCCGATTGTACATGAAGGATATATAAAGTGTTTTATAGAGAACGAAAAAGGTCAACAAGTGAAATCTGAAGAAAGGTTAGACCTGGTTTTGCTGAGGCTGACTTCAGGTAGTTAAGGAGGGTCTATCCAGGGTGGAATATGCAGCCTTATCGGTGCAGGATGCTAACATGACAACCAAGTAGCAAAATGCTATCCTTCACGAGGAAGGAGACTCTTTACTTAGAATCCCGCAGTTCTTGGTTTCGCTATGGCGCTATAGTGTGTTGGTCTCCCTGGCACTGCATGTCCAATTTATATAATTACCAAAGGCCAATTTCCTCTATCCCATACATCAAAATGCGCCGATCAGCTGTAATGTTAAAACCACCCGCTTAATATTTCACAGATCCCCCACATGCCACCAAAACAGGTGTAACCCATCAAGAAAGAGACTCCAAAAGACCTCTGAAGGTGTCCTGTGGTCCCTGGAGCTATGACGTTAGCACAAGAGTCTTTAAGATCTGCATGTTGTGAGCTGAGGATTCCTTGGATCAAACACGTTAGTCCAGCACATCCCGCAGATGCTCAATCAAATTCGGATCTGGGGAATTTGGAGGCTACGTCAACACCTTGTCTTTTTCACCCTCTTCCGTTGCTCCATGGTCCAGTTCAGACACTCATGTACCCATTACAAGCACTTCTGGTGGTGGACAGCATGAACACTGACCCCCTTACGCGGCAATCACAGATGCACTGTGTGTTCTGACACCTTTCTATCATTGTCAGCATTCATTTTTTCAGCAATTTGTGCTACAGAAGTTCTCATGTGGGATCAGACCAGATGGGCTAGACTTCACTCCCCACTTGCATCAATGAGCCTTGCCTGCTCATTACTGCATTGCTGATTCACCAGTCGGTCTTCCTTGGAACGCTTTCCGTAAGTATTGACCACTGCATACCGAGAACATCCCGCTAGCGTGCTCTGATCCAGTCGTCTTGCCATCACAATTCGGCCCTTGGCAAAGTCACTCAGATTCTTACACTTGCCCATTTTTCCTGCTTCCAACAACCTCAAGAACTGACTGTTCACTTACCTGATATATAATGGCACCCTAGACAAGTGCCATTGTAACAAGCTAACAAATGCTATTCACTTCACCTGTCAGTAGTTTTAATGTTATGGATGATCGGCGTAAAGCTTTCACAAAAACTTAATTCCATGTGCCGAGCCTCGTGGAGAGGCCTGTATGAGTCTGAAAAGATGCCTTTTGGGTTCTTAGGGTTGGCCACTCTTCTGAGCACAGTGTTGCTCGAGTCCTGAAATCTGCATTATTCAATATGGATAAAATTATTGTCCCCTCAGGTTTTGACACTGAAAAGTACCTGTAGAAAAGTATGTGTACAGCCAAGCGTCTTTATCTTTATGGACTAGAGTTAGGGTTTGCTTGGTATGTAGTGTCCAAAGTAAGTTTACTGGTATGCAGGGTTTGTACTTTTTAGACTCTGTGGATTAATGCTGCTGGTTTAACTGGGAGTTTTACATGGTTTCTATACAGGTACTGTACAGGTAGGAGACAAGTACAAGTTCTGTGCAATGGATAGGCAAGTATACAATAAGCTTGTGTGAAATCCACATTGCTGGAATTCACTCTGGTTTAGACACTGAGGTCTCACAGCCCGGCTGAAATCATCAAGCGCAGGAGGGAAATAGTGTCATGTGACTGTAACAGTTTTATTTGATATGATATTATTTTATTTCATATCCATTGTGTTTACTGACAGCAAAGAATCATCAAGCACCTCTAGCAGCCTAACATGCAAACTATCAATTTGACTCAAATAACAGATGCGGATGGGTAATCGTGAATGATGACATGCAAGTGGACTGCCTCCTTATGAGGCTGGACCCACTATAAGTATGCTGTAGCATTTATTATGGGCCACTAGCAGTACATAAGCCCAAGACCAATTGGAGATTGGGACACTGGTGACAGGTACAAGAGCAGTGTTCTGTCCTTAGGCAGGTAGTTGGTATGTTTCCAAGGGGTAGTAGGAAGCTGCAGTGATGATTAGCTCCCAGCAAGTGGACACGTCTCAGATTTCTGGTTGCTGTACTTGTGCGGTATAAAGGGTGTTATCAGATTGAGGTCTTTTCAAAGAATCAGCAACAGACTTCGGAGTCTTACAGCAGAAGACATACAAGGTAACAAGGGGGTTGAAAAGATCCAGCGTCAAGATCCAGGATAAATCTCCTGTTAGCCCAATACGTTAGGATACCTGTCCACACAAATGGTATCTGAGAGCCTTGTTGTATAAAAACCCCATTCATGTATGGTGCAGTATCATTGATTCCTGCTGTAACGAAAGACTTCACCTTGAAGAAGAAATTTGATGCCTTACAGAGACAACTGATTTACCAAGTATTGCGTGTGGTACATTTGATGCAGTGAGACCAGAGTCCAAAATTTGAGTTTGTACTGTTGGGGCGGGAGGGGGGGGGGGGGGGGGGTTCTGCAAGTTTTGTGGTTGCTGCAAGCTGCCTCACCGTCATGGCTACAGAGACACAATAATTTTGCTGATGCGTAAAAAGATTACACCTTGCCTTTCCTCATGTTGAGTTTGAAAGCCCCTCTCCTCATTGAAATGACTACAGGAACACTGATGTTCACTGATACACTTAAACCCAAAGAAAGTATTGAGTTTTGGGTCAGGTATGGGTCAGTTTTTTATGTTCAACTTCAGGCTCAGTTTGGGTTCAGGCTTGGTTTTTATGTGCTTTTTGCACATGAGTGTTTGCATTTTCCCAACACATACAAGCTGCGCAGTTTTAAAATGCCGTCTGTGAAAATCTGTGTCCATATACACCTATGACTAATATTTACACAATTTCAGGTTCAGGTGGGTTTTGGGTTTTAGATTTGCTAGTACTGGTTGGGCTCAGTGTGAAGGTCTCGGGTAAAGGCCATGCTCTTTAATTCCAGCCCAGTACAGGACTCTAACAATGACTGATTGTCTTAGACCTTCTGAAAACAGCCAAAAGAATGTAGGCACAACATCAGACCCAATATTGTTGTCATATTACTACAGGTCACCGTTAACACCAGGTAGTATAATTAGTTTTATGTTTCATTATTATGGCATAATATGTTGTACTTCTGTATTGTTTTTCCAGTAAAATAAATAATGGAAAGATGTTTTTTTACATTTTATTTGTAAGCTACAGTAACAGTTGGCTATTGTACAGTGACAGTGTTCTGTCATTATGTTGAAAAAATAATATTGTGTTGCTGACCTTGAACAAGTTAAAAAACATTAACAGAATTATTTAAAAATCTTTCATCTAGAAGTGCATCCAGGGATTACACTGGTCGTGAGGACATGCGTACAATATAAGAACACAGCCAAGTAACTGGCTGGTCGGAGAAGCAATGGGCTGCAAAGGCCTTACTTGAGAAAGGGCTAGTTTTAGTCTTGCGGTCCAGTGTTGTCCCTAGCAGGGGGTCAATCAATCACACGTCCAAACCTTTCTACTTTTGTCCAATGCACCGTCTGCTTTTAAACATGTCTGCTGTGAGCCAGGTCCGTTTCCCTTGATGCGTGAGGGTGCTCTGTGGCAGAGCTCTTTGTCACCAGTGCTTGTCCTCTGGACCGCTGTAATGCGATGCGCTGTCCCTGCGCGGCCAGCGGCTCCGCTCCGGCCCTCGCAGTCCGACAGCTCTGCGGTGCGTCTGACGTGACGTGGCAGCAGCTTCTCCTCTCCTATCTCTGCCAGAAGGACGCTGCGCTCTCCAACACAATAGGTGTTACTGGTGTTTCACACTCCGCTGACACCGGCTATCTCTTGCAGAAATTCTCACCCTGTCTTGCCATTTACAAAACCAACATCAAGTTATACCGAATCACAATTCTCTTTTATCTAAAGATCTTTTTTTTCCCACATCCCAAGCCTTCAGGCTTACATTTTCTACTGTCCTTAAGCTTTTGAACGCTAAGGACCTCACCTCAATGCATATTAATAAAGTATTTAGCTAGCCGTACTGGACATTTTTTCAGCACTTAACCCAGAGAGAGGTTTACAAAGGATATCTACAAATCTGCTAGTACATGTCAAGGCAGAAAGGGAGATCAGCTAATCAAAGAATATTATTATGAAGTTATGAAAAAGGAAAGAAAAAGCCCTCGTACAAAATAACGCATGCCTCCCTGAGGACATTTGGCCATTCCCGTGCATTTGCTGAAGGTACATAGATCCATAGCTCATGTCAGATCCCAGAAGAGGACCACCATCGCCAGTGATTGCTCCTTGAATGTGAAACTACTAGATCATTGCGTGGGAAATTATCCTTTGCTCCTTGTGGCATCATTTGGGCATATATTTCCATACACCTTGGAGCATGCGTGTACCAGGCTTGGAATGGTCAAACATGGCTCCCCTACTCCTACTGAGTATTAATTACTACACCAGACGTTTAGTATAATCGTGGGTTAGATTCCCCCCCTCTGGCTGGCCCCCCATCCTGGCTTGTTCCCTGCCTCGTGCCCATTGCTTCCGAGATAGGCTCTGGACCCCCCCCCCCCCCCCCCCCCGCGACCCAGTAGGATAAGCGCTTTGGAAAATGGATGGATGGATGGATGGATTATTTATTTGCCACAGTTACATTGGAATTATTTTCATTGCCTTGCCCATGTTGCTCTCCATAGCTTGGGGGTCACAGCGCAGAGTCACCCAGCATGCAGTAGCCCCCGGAGCTGGGGGTGAAGGGCTTTGCTCAAGGGCCCACAGATATGTGATTCTTCTGCTGAGACCAAAAAGTTTTTGATCACAAGCACAGAGGCATTGCCCGCTGAGCCACTGACCATCACCCCCCCAAAAAAATCCTGGGCTTGTCCAACATCCAAACCTGGAGGTCCGGACCTCTCTCACCCTAAGCGAGAATCATACCCCTAGACCAGAGGTCACTAACAGGTGGACCGCGGTCTGGATCGGGACCCAGAAGCTGTCCCACACGGACCAGGACCGATAGCCAAAACAGAAAGTTATTATTTAAAACGTGACGAGGCGCTTCTATTTTAACCAGCAAAGTGTTTGTAATCTTTTCGGTAGGAGCTTAGTAGTAGAACTGCCGTTTCCCGCGCCAGTGAAAGTCAAACACCTTTAACCACGAAGCACGACGTACTTCGGCGTGAGCAGCCCTTTGTCTGCACTAATGTGTCATTAGTGTTAATAACAGCAGCGAAGCTCACACCCGCAACCTAAAAGACGCATTGTTCCTGACAGAGTGGCTGCTCTGAAATCGTAAAGCTGAAAAGTTTTCAAACACAGTATGTATTATATAACATGCTGGATAAATAAACGTAGCTTATTGGTGGTTTCAGGTTCATTGAAGCTTCCGCAATGTTCTATACAACTAATAGGCTACTTTCATATATATTTCACTAAATAGTTAAACATTATGATCTTCCGGACCTTTGCTTTAAGAACTGGACCTCTTCAAATTTTACTTCAATACCTTCTGTCCTAGACCAACAAGCCACTTAGACTTGTTTATCAATCTTCGATATCTGGCCTAAAATCAACAAAATAAACACTTTAATGAATTCATATACATAATCCTGATTAATAGTGTAATCATATATTTGCCGAATCTGTTGCATAATACAGTATGCCCACAACTCAGAGCTTGATAAGCAGATGGAGGAAGGAAGGAGGGATGTTACATAACGTCCAAAGGTTCCCATGAAAGGTGGTCGCCTCACACATGGCTGACGTGTGTCCTTGGCACAACATACATGACATCGCGGCTGATTTCCTAAAAGGCTGATCCCCAGCCGTTGGAATTTATCTGCACTAATAATAGCCCCCAGCAACTTAAAGACCTTTACACAGTGTAAAGAAAGTTTGTCTGGACGATACGCTGCGTGTTAAGGGATGTTACACCCCGTCTGCCCCATCTCCTGCCTTAGATAAACAAAGCAGCCGGCATGCAGATGTGCAGATGAAAGTGATGGAACGGGTGCGAGATGTACGGTGGCAGGGGGCGGGGACGGGCGATGCATCGCACATGGCCGTTCTTCTGATTTAGCGGATGCTACATCACGTGCACGACGGCCAGTCAGCTCTCCTGTGAGGGCCCACCCCGGCTTGCAGCTGCGGGGAAACTCCCGGCACGGATGCCCCTATACTGCTTCCTCGGAATTGCGAGGAGCCTCGTTAACACGGAACGTGCTCTTCAAGAATCAGAATCAGAATCAACTTTATTCCCCATGTGCAGCCCGAGTACAAGAGATCTGTTTTGTTGAAGCTGGTCACGTTAAACTAAAATAAAGGAAATCGCTAAAGTTATATGACATACAGCATTAACATAGAGCAATGACTAACCAGCAAGATCGGGTTTATACAAGTAAGCAAAATGAGACATTTGCATAAGGTCCATTGGAACAACCCGCCCGGACAATCTAGTCCAGAAAATTCAATATGGATTCATGGTATTACAACGACGGCAAAGCAATGCAAAGAATTATTACACCCAGAGGCATCAAGGTAAAAATATATGATCATTTCAAATGAACAAACAAATGAACAGTGGATGAATAATGAGGAAATATACTATGTAAGTAAAAAATGAATAAAAACACGTAGAATCGTGTGTAATAAATGGCTCGTTCCGGTGGCTGAATTAAATCCACATTACGCCGAGATGGATCTGAGTAAATGCCCACGTGCTGAAGCAGCCGAGATGCCATTACGAGTTCAACTTGAAATGTATTTTTCCATTTTAGTGGAACCCCTCGGTTGTGGCAGGACCAACTAAAACAAACCGTAAGACAGAGAGAACGCTCAGAATAAATGAGTGGGTGAGGAGATGGAAGGGCTGGGAGCAGAGCTAGATACACGTGTGAGTATGGCTGAGGAGCTGTCGGAGATGAGAAAAGGAAAACTGTCAGTCTCATCTCTCTCTTCTCTTCCTTCGTTCACCCCATCCCTCCCCCCCAAATGGTGAATTTCCCCAAATTCTTATAAAGCTAGTGTGGTGGAATTCTTTGGAAAGGGAAAGGTCTCACGTCAGATGTGCACTCGAGAGCCTTGCCCTCTGCTACACACAGGATCGAACATGCAGACTGTCAGCGTGCATGATTTGTTCAACAGGATTAGCATTATAACCGAACAGCACCTAGTATTAATACTGTGTGTAAATCTGGAGACTTCATTATAGAATCATATTGAATATGGTGTTTGTGACAGTTTAATGTACTCAGGGGGGGGTAAGAACCAGGGGGGTATTTAATTTGTCTTCATTCTTCCCCCTACCAACAAATTATTCAATTAAAAAATTGTCTTTCCTATGCCCTTAAATGTGTATATATATATAAAATTCATAAAAATAATAAAAAAAAAGGTTGGTCGCAGAAATATAATAATATAAGGAAGTACAAAATAGGTCCAAATTCATAATAACCGTTTGTTCATGGCTTACCGTTTGAAACTGGAAAACAATAATAATGACCACCAAATAAAGGGCTGGTTCAGGATACGCATATGAGGAAACTGGCATTGCGCGTTTCCTGACGTATTTATGTCATGTTTTCTAAGAGCTCCCTAGCCGTCAGCTGACTATCTGTGAAGCGGGGTCGTCTTTTAAAAAAACAGCGTGAGCACGACCCCCCTCTCGCCGAGGGACTTGTATTTGCCCAGTAGATGTTGACCCGATTTAGAAAAGCAGCTGTAAAGGAACACAGAAGTCAGAACCTTCCAGCAGGCCTAGTTTGTTTCACAGAGGAACGGGGGGGCTGCCGACACTGTGGGATGCTGTGGGGCCCCCGCATCATTCCCCCCCCCCCCCACAACCCGCCTTACCCACCACCTGCCACTCGCGTTAAAGGCGACAGGGAGGCGATGTCGACTGGACAGCCATTGTCACTGTCAGGAAAACCGGCTTCTCGTGTGTTAATGTCAAGGAGAAAGAAACTCGGGCTCATCCCACATGTGTACGGGCCGCGTCAGATGCAGGGTGTCCAGGGGCCCCCACCTTGGCATTCAGAGTTATGATTATTCATTTAAGCACATCGCTGACTCATCCCCTATTCCCACAGCAAGGTATCGGCTGGCCTGCAGTCATCAAGGGACAAATGAATCCTAACAGATGTCACAAATCTAAATGACTTGAGGAAAAATTCCTGGAAGCGGATGCAGCGCCGCGGATACGAAGTCTTCTAAACACTTTGCCGTCTGTCTGAAGCCTTTATGTTCGTTCTCTGTGACGATCACGGTCACATGACTCCTCTCCAAGACACACACAAGGAGCATCAATGCAACATGGACACCTGATTACCTCATTTTTGCCTGCGATGCAGTCCTTTATTTTGTTGTATTCCTTCTTTTGACACTACAGCAGAGCTCAAAAGATTAGAAGCCAAAAAAATCTATATGTATCTTGATGAACAGCACTCCACATCCTGTCGAATGCAGCGTGAGCAAATTTTTATTTCCGCCTCTTGGACGTGTACAATTTTTTGTTTATTTTTAATGCTTTTTTTTCCTGAAAACTGACACTCAGAAATGTATCTTACTGATCTCAAATCAGACCAGTGATGTTGACAGCTGTCAATCCTGTTGGAATTGCTTATTTGCTCTATGTCTTCAGCAAATATACGACTAGGTCAAGAGCAGCTGAGTTTGCATATTCGATTCCGTGTGTGACGGAGGGCAAGGCTGTCATTAAAATCTGTGCACTTATTTTTGTGGTGCTAATTAGCAAACATACCTCAGACCAAAATATTAAACAGTGTATCAAATTTAGGCAAGATGCCTAACGTTCATATTTATACGATATTTCATTGTCCTTCGGAAGTATTGGATCAAAATCACTGAACGCGGAGTGTTTGCCTCTGCTGCTACCAGTGTCCCCGGATAAATTTTGGATAAAAAAATAGGCCTTTTGTCCTTGTTTTCCTGCACTTTTACTTGAAAGTAACAAGATGAGGTTTAGGCGCCAGGCGCAAGCAATCATCCAATAGAAAGGAGCATAGAAAAACTGACACACACATAGAGGAGCTGAACAACGTGATGGATTACAGCTGTAGCCCAGATTATTTTTCCAGATGCCTGGGCACATTCTGCATCCAGTTTGGCACGAGTGTTAAAGTTCATCTCACTTTCAAAAACTAAGTACACTTAATAAGGCCAACAATGTATGATTTGAAGAGGCAGGAACATAAACATCTACAGAAATATAAGCAAGCGGCCGATGAGGTTTTTTTCGAATGATTATTACAAAATTTGTTACTAACATTTTAGTTTAATTTTAATTTTATTTTTTTATGAGAAACTGTAGTATAAAACAGTACTTTTATTAATGAAAAATACCTCTATAAACAGCAATATTTGTACTAAACATGACTTAATGCAATTAAAATGAATAGTGAATCTCTATACTAAAGTGATGGGGCCTACAGTTGCTTTGCAGTTTAACTCTGATTGCTTTGGCGAACGGTGAAATGGAACATCAATAGGCTCCTCCCCCTCCCCATGTTACCGTCGGTAACTAAGGACAAAGTTCACAGAATAGTGCTGTTTAAATACATGGGCATAAAACATTAAACTACACTTACAGCCATCGGCCGATCCCTAAAGAATCAGGCCGCAGCTTTTGATGTAAATCTTTACCCAACAGCTGGGTATCTGATTTCTGTCCTGCGCTGCCTAGCTTCACCTTGGCTTTTAATCAATCTCCGGGGTTTTTAAAAGCTTTTCCACACCTTCGTGTAGGAAGCCTATTGAAAGTGCGTCGTAACTTTGGCCTGGGTGGGTCCAAGCTAGTCTGGGCTGCACATGCCGAAGGTGTCCCTGTCCTTCACACCAGGAGGTGCAGCACTGCGCCCAGACTCAGCAGGTACTGAAATTACACATTCTTCCTCTCTTCTTCTTTCCGTTTTTACAATCTGGCGGGATAAAAGGAAGAAGGAGAAGAGCAAGAAGTCCTGGAGTAGCTTATTTTTTCATGGGACAAATGTTGATATATATATATATATATATATATATATATATATACAGGTCATCGTTGACTTATGACCGCGATCGTTTCCCACTGCTCTCGGCCCTTCATTTCATATGCAAAAAATATCACGTATAGTATATTATATAATAAAATGACATCACCTTTAAGTCATACTGTTTGGTGGTTTTTAACCTTTTTTCACAATTTTCTTAGTTCATCGCTGCCAGCAGTTAGGGCGGAAACTGTCATACACTCACGCTGCGAGTTGTGGCCACATATTTGCAGTCTCAGAATAAAACTCGGGGAGGTCGATGATGACCTGTACACACCACGCAGCTGCACACATATGATGGGTAATTATACAGTAGTTTTGTGAACAGGCAAATTCCAGTGTGAATTTGATAAAAAAAAAAGAGCAATGTTTATTTGTGAAAACGTCATTTTCATACCAGTATACCCAATCATTCACTGGTGAAAATATAACAATCAAATAAAAGAATGTGACATTGCAGTAAAATTAACATTCATTAATGTAATGCAGATCACAGGACTATCACTAGCATTAACGTTTAATGTTAGAGAGTGTTCTTTATTTCCCGGGAAATTTCATTGCAGTTTATGGTTCTTCTAGTCAACTTTTCTTGACGGTTCAAATGGGCCCAGGTGGACCGGTGTCTGTCAGTGTGGAGTCTGGCCTGGGATTCAACTGGAGTCCAACGCGACCTGATTGGACAGGTCATGACAAAGGTTTGTATGCATTTCGAGATGTTCTCTAGGCACTCTGGTGTCCTCCGTCCAAACATCCGATAAGTCAGGATAACCAGACACTCAAAAAGCATGGAGAAATGAACCAATGTCCCAGGTAGGCTGAGGAGAAGCAATGGCCGAGATTTTCAGGAATTCTGTTGAAAATTAACTGGCAGGTGAACCTCTAGGAAACCCTGTAGGTCCATGAAGGCCAGGTGATGGACTCACCGCTGTGAGAACAATTTTGCATTCTGCTGAAAAAGACATTTTTAGAATTCAGCTCTTAATGCACAAAATTTGTAGTATTCCTGAAAGTGTGTTTTAAACGTTGTAGTTTTTGTTGGATGTCATTCCCATTGTTGGTTGTTCCAGGACGAAATGCAAACATATAGCACCAGAAAGCTTATAAGCTTATAGGTAATGAGCTCCAGTGGAGCACGCAGCTCACAATGACCTTTTTTCCTTTTCTGTTCATGGGCTAGACTTAGTCATATGGTTTGATGTTAGGTCCCTACTACCTTGTTTGTCGTGTTGGTTTGAAGCTTGGTGAGTCTGGTTGTTGGTCTCATTGCTACGTTCCTGTCCCTCCTTTTGTACCTGAATCTTGCTTTCTGCCTTGCGCTGCAGAGTGCCTGCCTGTCCCTACATGTGGGACCCACGTTCGCTGTGTGAAAAGTCGGCTTCTGTGCTCTGCTGCGGAAAGCTTGCTTGTCTGCACTGGCTGTTACTCCTGGCTTATCAGTACTATACTAAATAATGGAGTCGCGGTTTCTTAAAAATGTCCAGTCGGATGCAACAATGCAATTAATACTCTATTTTCAATGCAATTAATACTCCATTTGCAATGCAATTAATACTCTGTTCATCTGTGTATGTGTATATGTATAGTCATTTTGAAGATTTTAAAAAAGTTTGCTAGAATATAAAGTTTTAATTTTTCTATTATAGCCTTGAGCACTTTTTCGCTTCTCCACAATTCCTCCTATTCCCCCTCTTGAGAATTCAGTGACGAGAGGCATTTCCAGTCGTCAGTGCTGTCCGCTGCATGGGAAGCGCCCAACCCGGCTCTTTAAATGGCGGTGATGTCAACTCAGCGAAGGGCTAGAAAAAAATATTAAAAAAAAAACCAAAAAAATGCGAAAATTAACAGCGTTTTTCATGCCTGCTGGTAGCTCCTGGTTGAAATATGCAAACAAGCTAATAATGTGACCGTCTGCATACCAAAGTGGGGATCCAATTCCAGAGCAGAGCTCATTAGAGGAGCATCACATGTCCAGCGCAAAGCAGAGCCACCCGCGGGGTCCTGCCTGTCCCAGCTGGCTGCTTATGCAGCGGTCATCTTACATAACCTGGCAGCCCCCAGCCCTTGCCCCTCCAGGTGGACAGCTGCCAGTTAAGTGCCAATCTCTCCGCGAAAGCGATCTCTCAGAGTCCAGCCACAGCCTGAACTGCAAACCTGCCGATGAGCTCCTCTGCTCACTGAGTCATTAAGAAACCAGTTCCCACTTCCTGCATGACACGGCCCTGTTCCAGATAGCTGCCATGCTTATAGGTACTTCACAAGTATCCGATTTGGCATTTGACTCTGCGATGCTTTGATCACAAGCCGGTCAGATTCTGCACGTTGTGGCTGCTGCTAATATTTGTTTGAGACAAATTGCTCCGCTCACAGTTTAACCACTCCATTAACTAGCTTGACCCGTTCATCTGTAGTGTGAGATTAGTCGGTACTCTTTAAGCGTGCACTCCTCTGCCTTCTGTGTTGTACCACGGGGTGGCGCATAAATAAATACATTCCGATGACACATGCGTTTTATTGTGTTACATTTTTAATCACTTTCAAAAAAGGAAGACACTAAGAATGAAACTCAAGGAGAGGTTGGAGTCACATTGTTATCAGGTAGGCTGAGCCGGCAGAGCAGATGCTGAAGTGGCACAGATTAGCCTGAATTCTGATATATTTCCACCGGTCATGGTCGTCTGGCAATAAAGATTCAGATTAAATTGCACCTTTCAATAATAGTACAAGATTATGGTGAATGCCGTACACAGTGTTTTGGGAAACTATTTAAACATGGGAGATTCCCATGGATAGATGCGTTACCTTGCTCTATGTATTCTCTAAAACCTTTCAAAATCCTGTACGTATACACAGCAACAGCAAAGGCTTTAACACACAGTGAATGCTGTTTTCTAAAATGCTGAACAAGGATTAAATCTCTCACCTATAATACCGTCATAATGCATTATACTGATCAGTATAAGTATTAAGGATGCTTTGTACTGCCATATGAAGGTATCTATAGATGAGAGCTTCATAAAGCATTCATAATGCATAATAAACATGGCTATAATGTGTTATGCCTTCTCATACATATTTATAGCCATGTTTATAATGCTTTATGAAAGCATTATAATGCATTATGAATGTGTTCATAGATTCTTATAGACATGGCATTCATAGAAAGTCTTCCCCTGTTTCATTACGTATATGTGTGTATACAGGCTGGCTGTAGGGCTATTGGTTGTGTATCTGCCCCTGGCTTTGTGCGGGCAGATCCTGCTGCATCTTATCCCAGTGTTTATGTCAGACTCTTCTACTTACACCTTTTCTCCTCCGATTCCAAAAACATCCGGTCTAAATGGCTCTAAATTGCCCACAGTGCGTAAGTGTGTCCTTTAATGGACTGAAATCCTTGTACTTCCTGGCACGGGCTCCAGGCTCGTATGATTAAATCTGATTAGGTGGTTTTAGTTTGGTTAAGGGTCCTTGTAATGATTAGAAAGCCGGCGATGACAGTAGAATTCATGCTTATCACAGTTTTGACACAAGTACATTTAATGAAACCGCAATTATCTGTTAGCGCGTAAGAGATATGCGATCGCATCCAGAAACCATGCTAACAATTGAGGAAAAAATAAACAAACAAGACAGAAACATCAGGCAGCTCCGTGGACGACCATAGCTACACAAGGCTGGGACTAAGCTGGGCAGACAGAGATCTGAAATTTATCTGTGGCTGTTTGCATGAAGCAACAAATGTTCTAATGTACCGGCGACACACATCCCAGGCCTCTTAACCCCCCCCACCACCCACCCACCCGTAAATCCAAACCGAAACCACAGTTTATACCGCCTGCTCCTGTCACGTTGCAGAATGTAACGCGAGGTCACCTAATGTGACCCCTCTTGTGGTCCTCCTCTTCCTCAGTGTGTCGCCGCAGCAGTGTCGTCCCCGGCGACGTCCGTCACTGAGGGGACGGTCGTCGCCGGTGAATAACGGACGAGCAGCTGCTCTGCTCCGTACGCCTCTAAAGTGTGTCACCGGTCTGATATGGAGAGTCTTGCCGCAGCTGCCACAGAGAGGAGAGGTACAAAAGTAGCGGATACATAAGAAAGGAAGAAAAAAAAATGCATGATTAGTTGCCCTAGATTTTTTAAATTACCTCCTGTTTTGGGCATTAAATAAAATAAGTGTAGTAATATAATCAACTGTCCCCATTAGACAGCGCTTCCATGTAGGGCAATTGAACAAAGTAGTGTCCTCAAAATGTGAAAGAACTGAAATCAGGTCGTTCCTGGGAGCCATCAGTAATGAACTTCCTAAGATGTGTGAAACTACTCTGGATTGGAGTGACCTGGGTTTAATGTTATGCAGCATTTAGAAGAGCATTTGAAACCTTATATTAATTCAGAGCGCGAGGTCAGCTGACACCAGCATGGCCTTGTTCTACATGAGAAGGTATTGTGTCGCAGTCTCAGTATCCCCTTACGCAGATGCCAGACAAACCTATGCTTGTTTATTAAAACTGCTACTATTAAAAGGCACTCTACTTGATGACTATAGTATGACTACTGTAGTTTGACTACAGTATGACTAGGATAGAAAAAAACCTTTGTAATAAAAATGCAAATGTTCCTTAGTTAACAAATGGTGTGCTATCATTGTGCGTAAGCCTACTTCGAGAAGGTGATAAAACAAGCACTGTTTGACTATTTTATACAGTACACATCTCATTACCGGCCGACCAAATGGTGTTATGCAGTGAGACGCACATATATTTCCACCACATTCCTTCCAGAAGGGACCATTTCGTAAGTTTATTGTGTGTAGTTCCTCAGTCGATGCTGCATCCTAATGCGTTTCTCACTTAGCCCATTATACAATCAGGTATATATAGATATTTATGTTTTTTTACAGAAGGAATGTAGGTTAAGTATCTCATGGGTACGATCGCTCTGTGGAGTCTTCTGGTCAGGGGTCCACCTTCGAAAATACGGGCCCACCTGCTGCTGGATCGTGAATCATTACCAACTATTTTAGTTACAAAACCTGGTGAAAATGGTGTCGGCCACCACCGACAATAAAAATCGCATTGTTAAGCCAGCATGTCCTAGGATGCTGATTGGGGTGGGGGCGGGGCTACACAGCGTGGGCGTGAGCAGTTAATAGCCAATTAGGGCGCAGGGAGCAGCTCAGGTAGTGGGATGACCTCTGCCAGCCCCTGATTGGAGGGCAGTGACTTCATAGGCCAATATGTCGCTAAGTTCCCGAGTTCTGGCACAGAAACGGCGTCTAACCGTTGACGTTTTATTCCAGTAGGGGAAACTGCTTCGTGCTCCTGTGAAGAATGTTCCGGGAATCCACAACTCATCATGGCTTTTTCTTGCATGTTGAAAGAGGGCCCTTATTAAATTAAATCACAATGGAAACTATGGTGTGGGTTGTTACACTGAGGTCCTTAAGATCAGTCAGGTGGTCAGTTATATCAGCGGCTAATGCAGACCGTGAAACCACTATACAGAGCAGAGGAGACTGCGGTATTAAATATACAAGGCATGGCAGGTAAGCGTAAAGTGGCCTGATCTGGCTAACCTTTTAAGTAGACCGCGACTTTCCGGCAGGAATGCACTGCAAGTGCCTGCGCAGACATAGCAGACACCTAGACGTCCTATATAAAGCACACGCAGCACAGATTCTCTGCGGTACTTATGGTAACAATGCCGGTGCCCTATTTCATATTGTACTTGTTTAACATGTCTTAGTATCCTGGGTGCTTTCCGTCTGCGTTCCATCATTTAACGCCGTGAAAGGGAGAGGTGAGGTTTCGTTTGGGATTTCCCGGTGTGCTATCAATCAATTTAGAAGTGCCTCCCTGTATGATTCCTACTGTAACTCAGCACTTTCTATCAAGTCGGTGATACAGTATAAATAATCAAGCATGAAAGAAGGAGTTAAGAAAAAAAAACTACCTATATTTGTCTCTCAAGCGCCTGATATGTTCAAACGTCGGTATGTTTTATGACATTCGGGGAGCTGTACTTCCTTGTAAGCTAAAAACCTGGAGGTGTTATGAAATACCTGCTTAAAATGGAGTTTCGGGAGCCTTTGAGGATGTCAGTCTTCCGCAGGAATTGCAATAGAGAGGGAAGCTCTCTGACTAAGTCTCCTAATTATTCCAAACAATGGATCAACGGCTTCATGTTTAACAAATAAATGAAATCCGGCTTATTTTCCCTCTGTTTTTCTAGGGCTCCGTCGCGCTGATCCTGGACCGCCGAGCCGCCACCTGGCTTCTACCACCGTTTAATTGGACCAGCCATCAGGAAGGAGGCGATGACATGCGGATCCGCCACCGCCTGTTTAAATGCACAGATTCATAGTAAAATATCACTGAAACGCTCGATAATTGCTCATATTAGAATGAGCATTAATGCCGCCTCTTCCATTTTAACACCTAATTTTACCTAAGTGTAAAGAACACTTATGCTCTTTTATGTGAAATGATAGATGCGTAAAACCTTCACATTTTCTGGGTCAGAAATGAAAAATGCATCTTTTTACTGAAACACAATATACATGTATTTATGATCCAATTTACAATGATATTCCTGTCTGTAACGTTATTACAGCCATTCACTTATATACACAAGATGTTAGCTCATGAACGAAATATTGCACTGGTTGACTTTGCTGGCGGTTTGTAATTCTTTAAAATTTATGCTCGTTCATTAATTGATTACAGTTTCATAGCTGACACACATGACTGTACAGTTTCATTTTTGTTTTACATTCACTCACTGTCAGCTAAATGTTATCGTATCACGCGACTACACATTTAATACAGTGCATGTATTTATTTATAAACAATAATAACATGTAAAAGCAAAGTAGTGCTGGAATTCCATTAATAGATAATATACACGCTATTTTTGCGACAAACTAAGCAAGCTATTTATAGTTAAATTAATTATGCAAATAAGTTCGGAGACCCGGTTTCAAAAATAATTTATCTGGAAAGCAATTAGTTAACATGCAGGTCAGCTGCTAATGCGACTGATGTATGGTGCACTCAGACTGCTAGTTATCTTCAAAACCAGTTTGAGTTATGAGGCATTCTGCAAACATAGGAGACATTCCATAAGCAGAATCAGTAAAGTGGTAGATTGTTGAGACTGGAAGGAATCGTGCAAACCAGGATGCATAAAAACGGGCTCCGGTTCAGCAGCCCCCTGAACTGGCAGAGTAACATATTAATTTCCTACACTGACAGCAATAGCTCCAGCACCATACATGCAATTGCCTTCATAATTCGTATTCCTGCAATATGCATCACAGTGACTGAGTTTGGCTGCATGTAAAAGTGAGTAAAACGGTGATTAAAAAAGACCTTCGTATATGTAGCCGCACGGCCAGATGGCTTTAATTATGCAGGCTGTGACATAAGAACCGTTTGTTTTATATCAGTGATCAAGGCTTGGATTTTAATACAGCTGCTGTCAGCCTTCAGCTGAAAGTGGATCTGGGTTCTTCTTGGGCTAAAGGTTTCAGATCTGGGGGCCTTTCACCCGGAGAATGCCCTCCTGGACCGTTAGCGCGAGCCCGACGCAGTGCAGGAGAAGCCTGGCCCAATGGGCCCCTCACTCGTACAGTACACGCTTCTGAGGGTTGGCGTACCCTTAAAGGATAACCATTTAACAAGCTTCCAGTCACCAATTCCCAGCTAATTAGTGTTAGCTTTGCGCTACGCTTCCCAGCACAGACTCCCGCACACCTTCACTGAATGCTGATTGCACCGATATGCAGTTTCTTTAAAGAAGGTTCATATTAAGCGGTTTTGACAAGCAGATAGCATCAGTTAGACAGTATCTCCCGTGGGCTAATCTATTCCATATTATCATTATCATTTATAACGGCGATCTCAATCCTGAAGACATGACACATTGCCTATTATTCATATATTGACTCTATATCACCAAGATTATCTCATATACATTTAACGTCTTTACCGCCCCCTCATCAAACCCAAAGGCAAAATCGATACATTTTATCAATAGAGAGATAAGTGTAAAATTCATAGAATACATAAAATAGTGGCTGAATACTAGCAGAAAAACTGTGGAAACTGTTGCTGCTTTCCATTTGCATTTTGACATGGCTGCCTCATACCAGTTTCATTAGCATCCGTTTAAATGTATTCAAAATTAATGAAATTGGCTTAGAAAACTCAACGCCACATATATGGCAGTGGGCTACAGCCATTCATACAAACATATGCAGTTGCTCTGCACTGCAACGGTAAATCACGTTATCTAACTATGCATTGACTTCATATTGACATCATAATGGGTACTAATACCTTGCGTGATGTGAATGATAAATGACATCAAGCTATAATACAGCATTAGGGCCTAAAGCAGGAACCCACAGCAGCTAGAGGAATATGGGGAGATATGGCTGAGGTCTGGTCATACTCAGAAGCATGTGATCCTCTGGCATGCAGCCGCATACGGGCACAGAAGCCTCCGCTCGCATATGACCAGGTGACATTCAATTAAAGACGGATTACGGGACTGTAAGACAAACAAAGCAGAAGGCTATGCGTACTGCGTGCTAATGCGCCTTTCATTTTGCGGCTGATTCCACAACACCAGCTTCACAGTACCATCCCCCCCCCCCCCCCCCCCCCCCCCCATGACAAACTGTGCGATGGCGTCGGACGCGGCACCGACTGGAAAAATGTAAATGATGTAATTCCTCGCTGAGTGGATAGATTTCGTTATTAAGCCTTTTAGCACCATCATTTTGGAAAATGCAATTTTCCAGACCAATATACAATAACGATTCAAGGAAACTTTCAGCGCATATATTTTTAAGTTATCCTGTTTGAAGTTTTACTTTTCCTCTGGATTCTAGTAAAACCAACAAAAATGTCGGGTGCCTTTTTTAAAGTCAAGGTTCTGGTACGAGCGTGTGCATATGATCAGCCTCCAGGTGGGTCCTGCAATCTTCCAGCGCTTTGGTGGCCTTCCTCTTAGCGTGTGCGCACACCGGAAGTCAACATAAACTGGTGTAGCGGCGACAAACATGGCTGCTGCCATCGCTACTCTGAGTTGAGACAAGTTTTCACTTTGCCGAGTGGAAATTTCAGTTTACACACCGGATGACCTTGTGGTGATGGACTGCAGAGCTTGACGACTCAGGAACGCGTCTTACCCGACACTGATCCAGAAACGCAGAGAGGAATGGATTTATTGACTTGTGACTTTGACTCCGGGTGATGTATCTGTGCTGTTATTATGGGGAATGATTGGGTTTCAGGCTGTCAGGGCTGACTTTATATAGAGGGACTCCAAATGCCCCTCACTAATCACTGACTGGGGCACCCAGAAAAAGTGTAACGTGATACTTAAGTTCATTGACAAGGTTCTGAGCAAACACAAACAAACACATTGGGGTTGCTCTCTGTATCATTCAACAGCGGAGCACCATCTTTTCCTAGTGGGCAGTGAGGCGGCAGCCATAGGAGGATGAGAAGGTGGGTTATACATGCATACTGACACAGAGCTACCTACTGAACCAGCCATGAATATATAGAGTCGTTTAAATTTTTATGGTTGAGCATAGTCAGATGATAAGTTTAAGCTCATGGGAGTTTTACTTGTGCAAAAATGTTTTGAGGACAGAACAAGAAATGACTGGTTGAGGGAGATAACCAATCAGATTGTAGAGGAGGTGGGCTCAAACAAAAAGAGGAGGCGGGACTGAGAAATCTGATTGGTTGGTCCCACCTCCACTAGTTGCTCAGACGCACCTTCTCTACAGTCTGATTGCTTATCTCTCTGAACCAATCGTTTTTCTTTCTACCCTCAGAACATTTTTATGTAAGTAAAACTCCCATGAGGTTTAAAGGGTATAGAACAAGACTTAGACCTCTGACCTTGAATATCTCAAAACTGGTTCGAAGTATTATTCTGTGACTCGAAAATCAACCGGGAATGACAAGTGAAGGATGCAAAACAGGATGTCCATTGTAGGAGCTCTCTAATCATATAAGCCAAAACAAAAAGACAGAAAGGCAGGGATGCACAAATCTAGTGCGCAAGTACGCATTCACCTTTAAAAGCGATACGTCAATTGTCAATTGTTGTTGCTGCGCAAATGCATATGTATTTTATGTGCATTTCCACCGCTACGACAAGAGATTATTGTGCATTTTAACTGTTATATGCTAATTTGCATAGAAGTATAAAGGTTAAAACGCACAACAATTTCTTGCCGTAGCAGTGGAAATGCACATAAAATATGTACGCATCTGCGTTGTTATAACAATCGATTGCCGCCCGGATCACTTTTAAAGGTGAATGCGTACTTGCGTAGCAGATATGTGCATCCCTGCAGACAGTAAAAGTAATATGAGAGAAACCGCACAAATCATTCAGCTCTGACTAACTTTCGGGAGATTCACTTGTGGTCTCCCTGTACTGCCGTAACTCCCCTGCTCATTTTATACTCTTGCATTATACATAGTGATACACCACAGTCTAAGCTTCCCCAGTTCCTCTTCTGTATATCACCTGCCATAACAGGGACTGGGTGATAGCCAGTAAAATGTAACCCGTGCCTCTCTCTGCAGCGCTTGGGCAAATTAAGCACCACCCCGCTGTGGCTAATGAGAGTGAAAATGTGGTGAAGCTTTTATTCAGATGATGTTCATTTCCAGTCCAAAAGATAGAGGGGGACAGTGCTTTTGTGAACGCCAAGCATAATATATCGCCTCCTATTGTGTGCTGAGCATTTTCCATAATTTGCCTTTTTTTCCCCCTTCTCTCTCTCTCTCTCTCTCTCTCTTCTTCCTCACTCTTGCTACAGTTGTGGTTTATCGGACGGAGAGTGAGAGTTGTTAATAACATGCAATTTAGTGCCACTGCTGTGTCTCTTGCTGTCAGTCATTTGAACACCAGCACCTCTCCAGGTCTTTGACTCTAATTAAATGGTGCAGGCTGGGGTCTAGCAGTTTGTCACTTGGGATCCTCGCAGAGGCCTGCTAATGTGAACTCTTTCACAGCTTGCACGAGCCAGGTCGGCTGTGGGGTGAAGCTGCACCTCTAGCCACTGCGGGCACCTGGATCGGATCTCGGCCTTCTCCTGAAAGGCGATTACAAGCAGTCGGCGGCTGTGGGTGGGTTTTCTGGCCTAGCAGTGGAGAAACCGGCCAGACTGTGACGGGCAGGGCTGCCTGGCCTTCTGGAGAGTGCCCCATCGATCAAGGACCAATAAACGCAAGCCTGGAAAGCGGCGATCTGGGTAGAGCGAGGTCAAAAGCAAGGCGCACCCCAGTGTCCGCCCCTTGCCAGATTTCCGAACACAGCCTTTCATCAGGAGGCATGACCTAAAGGAAAGTTAGATCTGCAATTTCTCCTGGAGGAAGCTGGTACTAACACGAGGACCAATCAACAGGGGTCCAGGGGCGGGACAACAGGGGCACTGGCTGCAGATGAAAGCTGATTGGCCCCAGAAGTTTCTCCTCCCCCTATCACTCTCAGATTCAAAACATATCATTGGCCAATAATAAGGTTGACCCCTCTGTATGAATTATGCCCCCCCCACCTTAAAAATCCTAGATTTGTCTCTGCTGGGGTCAGATTCAGAGCAGCGATTATGGAACCGTGAGACGGCGATGCTGGGCTGGCGTAACGGGGGTGCAACACGTCATTAACAGAATCGGCAGCGCAAAACAGAGACTGTGCAAATGCATCCTCCACGGATACAACACCAACAGCGCTTAACGAAAAAGAGATAAAACAAAAGCTCCCATGTGTACGCATGTGTGTGCATTATTACCGAGGCTGGTTATTAGCTGACCTTTGATGCTCCCCCCCCTTCTCGCACCCCCGTTGCCCAGCCTGCAATGCAGACCCCGTCCATATTATCTCAAGCAAGGTCTGCTGGGTTTACAGTTTCTCATTTTATCTCAGGCTACGTCTTCATCACCTCCACATCGATCAAACCAGCGTCAATCCCTGGAGTAGAGTAACATTTTAATGGTCCCCTTCTTTCGCCGTGTTTAAATATTCAAAAAAATACGGCGGAACAAAAGCACACACAGATATCAGATACAGCGATAAGTAACACATGTAGCTGAATATGTTACCCATCTGCTTCACCGCAGATATATTTTTTGCACTTGGAGGCCAGTCAGTAATTAGACGAGGATCAGTCGATGAATTAGCCGATAAACACGCTTCCAACGGCATTGACGTTTTCTTTTTGTTTTTCGTCAGCTTTCTGTGGGCTTGTTTTTTTGTTTGACAGCTTTGATAAATTCTGCATGGGAGAAGGTGCTCAGGACACATGACATCAGCTTCAGGACAATAGCGCGCAGATTCCTCCGTTACGCTTCGCGTTCCCATCCATCAATATCCTTCTTTCGTTTCTATATTACGGGACTCCTTTTTATACGTTACGCAGCACAAATCGTATAATGCTAACACAGAAAAAAAAAAAATAATAATAGCATCGGGGCACAAATCAGGCCTGAGAATATTTCCCTGGGCGTGGAAAGACGTGTTCCGTGGGGACGCTGCCTGTCGTCTGCTCGGACTTAATGACTCCAGGACTCTTTACTTGGGAGCCCCGAATGTCCAGGAGTGCGAGCGGAGATGGACGCAGCGGCGACTCACAGCTTTGTTAAACCTCTATGCTCCAGGTCCCAATTCCCCATCACCATACCTCCTTTTGTCTAATGTGTTCAGCCATTACTCCCTCTAATAACCGATGTGGGCACGGACAGAGTCCCTTCCTGAGCTTATGAGACTTCCTGCTACAAGGAGGTAAATGGCAGCGAATTGGTCCAGTCCATCATGCTGGACAAGAAGGCACAGGTGCCACCTTGATCAGGTGCTCATGCATAATCGGCTCCAAAAATAATCGCTGTTTTGAACAGAGCGACCCCCCCCCCCCCTCACCAACCACCCCCCACCGCCATGTCCCCCCTGCCCCCCAACCCACCTCTTCCAAAATCTTGCAGCTTCGAATTATTCCGGGGGAGCATCTCATAAATCTTTGTGCTGGATGTAAATCAGGGATCCGGAGGCCACGGCCCCTCGGGGGATTCCCCCGCGTCCTGTTGGATCTCTTCTCTACCAATCTCCTTTATTTTTAGTGTGCTGAGACGAGCTGTTAGCCGCCTCATTCAGAAACAAAGGGGGGGCTTTTGCATTTGTCTGCAGGACGCTTTTGCCTCGGCCCGGGCTGCTGTGTGTGGCTCCGGGCTTCAGGGGGGCTCCGGATGGGTGTGCCGTTATTTCTCGCCGCTTCCCAAAACCTGCGGCTTCCGCCGGCACCACCACCCATCTCCAAATAAGGTTCCGTGATGCACATTTAGAAAAAGTGTTTGCGTACATGTAGTATGTGTCCCTGGATAAACTGAACTAGAACGTTCGGTACTCATTTCTTGCTCTGCTCTACATAATATGTACATTATCTAATATTCGTTTACACTAATGAACCAAATTAATCATCATAAACAGCCACTGCATAAAATACTTTGGTAGCATAAAAAAACGTTCAAAACAATTTACTTATATTTTTAAATATATTTGCATGCGATATAATGGAAAAAATTTGAGGGTTCTATTTGTTTATCTTCCCGCCTTATCCAGGACACTCAAATAGTTTTTTTTGTTTGTTTGTTTTTGTTTGTTTGTTTTGTTTGTTTGTTTTGTTTGTCTGTTTGTTTTGTTTGTTTATCTATTTCTGAATTTATCTCATTGGTCAACATTGAGAATTTGCAGCCCTGTTTTTGTGGTCACTGCCATCGATTAATGGACAACGGCCTTCTGGTTGAAAGTTGATGCACTTGTTTATTTGGTGGAGAAGGGCTCGGCTATGTAGATGTTGTGTAATTGAGATATCTTTGCATAAGCATTTTCTTGGGGCTGATTGAGTGACTGTACCATCACGTCATAGTAATGAACAGTCATTCAAGTGAATAAATTCCTGCTGACAAAGTTGCTGTATTACTTAATGCACCTTTCTAGAAATTAATATCCACCTTCTTGTTTTTTTTTTTAATGAAAAATAAATTCTAAATGACAGATTCGCAGCCTCCACCATGTATAATTATTACTTTTGTACAAAGAATATTTTTTAAGTGTCTTGGTGCATCTGTTTTGTGTGAGATGCATAAAATGACAGGATTTGGACAGCTAACACTTCTAGTGACAGAGATTACTGTCACCCACCTTCTTGAGTTAATTCATCATTGTAAATGGTCTTCCCTCTCTCGCTGTGTCTAGGCAACAGCCTATCCCTGGGAGGCATGTGTACCATGTGACTCCAGCCTTCAAGCATTCCAGTAACATAAAATTAGCTGATAAAACCATCACACCTTTCCTGAGTCATCTTAATGGCTATACAAATCCAGATTATGATGTGCAAAACAAATGCAAAGAAACAAACACAGACAAAAGTATAAACAGAGACTTAAAGCATTATCATCAGCTCACGAAATAATCTCACTAATCTGAAAGTCAGAGTGATTTTTAACTAAGCAGATTAATGTTAATTTAAGATCATACGCGATGCTACTGCGATTACATTGTAAGACCCTGAGCATTTCTGAATTACATTACTTATGCAAAAGCAATGAATAAAAGACACAACAAATTTTTGAACACTAGTAAAACATTTCCTGCTACAATTTGACTTCCAAACAGTCGTAAATGAGCAGATTTAATTCTTCAGTATTCCTAATAAGGCATATGGCAAGTATGGCAGGTAAGATAGACATTACAGGAGGACAACAAACATTGTTTTGTAATGTATTATGACCATGATGATGAATTTTATGACAAATTATTCCTGACCAAAATATAAAACCTAAGTAATGTGCCATGTGTTTATTTTTTAATCGTCTCTTCTTCTGTACTTTATTATTTCTTGACTCGTAGATCTGGCCAAGTTATAAATAAATGCTACTAAAAGAAAGCATTTGTTCCATAAGTAAATACTCTGACATATTAGACGGATGTTTTGCTACCTTTGAAATGTACATGGAACGGAAAAAAAACAAAAAAAAAAAAACAAAAATAACATGTACTACATTTAAAATTCAGGAAAACACACTCTGCTATTGTAACGCACATTATGCATTATTTATTTTATTTTAAATATACCTCTACTTTCACCAACACCAAGTGAATGTTTTATGAATGCTTTATGTCTAATAGAAGCATTCCCGGATTTATGGTAATGACGGCGCTGTCGCCACGGCAGCGGCTGATGCAGGGTGGGTAATGAGTAATGGGGGTAATGCGGGGAGCGGCGGCCGCTGCGGGCAAGCGCGTGTTCCGCCGGCTCGCGGGCGCTCACGTGCAGCCACCGACGCCACCGCACGCGCGCGCGCGGGTTCACGGCAGACCTCCCTCGTTGTCCCTCGTCGTGTCCTGTCCTCCGGAGGAATGCAGCTCCGAGAGGAAGCTGCGTAGTGCACAGGCCCGTTATTTTCGTGACGCCGGCAGCGCATGATAGCCTGCACCTGAACTGACGGGCATAATTCCCAAATTAGACTGTGCCATGCACTACCCTTAGCTCACATAATGGCTGTAACCCAAAATGACCACATTCGAACAATATAATTATAATGCGATTTTATAACATAATACAGAGTGTTTTAACGGCTTGTAATTAATGCTTACAGATCAGCAGTAAAGGTATTAGTTCACAAATCCGTTAACTGTTAAAGGCTGCGTCAATTTCCCAATTTATATTAAAATGTGTATAATTGCGGAGTAGAGCAATGGAGGATATAGTCTCTAATAATCCATATACTGACAAAATACGTCAGGATTGTGAAATTGTTGATTTGAAGAATCTGTTTTCACAAAATGTCTTAACACTGTAAAAAAAAAAAGATGTATATACATTGACATGCTAAAAATGCCTTTCTGGAGTATGTCCAATACTACAAAAATATGCATATTCATAAGTTCTTTTGGGTAGGATACATTTTTAGTACCACACCTATTTATTTAAAGCCCAAACGAATACTGAGGAAATAGTTGCTCAGTGAGACTTAAGTTAGTGTCTGTTAGCTGACAGAAGCAATATTCTCAGAAAAAGATAAGGAGAATTATCTGGAAACTTGCTTTTTGCATTTTTAGATAGCCTCTCAACATTTAATATATATGCTTTTAAAAGATTTACAAGCAAACATACAAGTATATATATATATATTTTTTTTTAAATTGTACTTTATTGCCAATTAGTTAAACAGGATTACAGGTGTCATGTGCCACTGTTCCTCACTGAGGAATTTGTCCTTTATCTGTTGAGGCCTCCTGGACCTGCTTGGTTCTCTTTAGATGAAAGATCGGTAAGCTGTCACTCCAGTCCCAGACAGGCTCTCAATATGATCATTCCCTCTAACACTGACGACGTTGCATATAGGTACAAACTCACAAACCGCGCTGCACGAAAACAATTCTCCCTCGCGCGCGGCGTCTAAAACCGTATTCGTCAAAAAACAAATAACCGCAACAGATATGTATCAAACTCGCAGCTAAATGGAACGAGCTACAACAGTAGGGTAAAACGTGATGCATGTGATAATTAAATGATAAAATTTACCCCTTCGCGACCTTACAGAGAAAAAAAAAAAAACAAGGAACGCTCTCCAACTTTAGGAACGTCTGTGGAATTCTGAGGGTTTCCGTTTATTGTGAAAACGGTCTCACATGTGCCGGATGGCCCCTCTGATCATTTATCTAAGTGCGGTGCGGTGACAGTCCCCAGAGAGCCGTGCTTCCCACGTGAGGTATGAAGGCTGAGCTGCAGACTAAGCAGATCTGCACGCTGGGGGATGTATGTAAATGTCCCGGCATCTGGGTAATATCGGGTGGATATTGTCACAGTGATAATGCAAATATATGTGGCGATACGTAAATAAGGGTTCATATATGGATGTATGCACAGCAATGGCAGGAGCCCCCGCTATAGGGGAAGGAGGGGAGAGCTTAGGGTGAAAGGTCGGATAAAATACAAATGAGATGGGGGGGCAAATATGCTATTCTCTGAGCAGAATAAGGAGACGTCTCACTTGAAAAATAGCCGGGCGGGGGAATCTGACTACCTCAGCCATTTAATGCACCCTGAAGAGACAAGTAAACCAAGGCACCAAGACAGAGCGTCCCAGTCACAGTCGACCCCTGCACCCGTGGAGGACATAGACAGGACACACAGGCAGAGGGCTGGTACCTGCTGCCTTTCATTTTTTCCATGGTGCATCCTCCTCTGTGAGTTATAGAATCACCTGTCCCGTGTGACAGGGTGACATTTAGTAACATTTGTTAGCCATGTGGCAGAGTGCGGTGAGCTGTGTTTGTGGGCCCCTAATAGGTGACTTCGTTCGAAAACGATGATTTCTTTTCGTTTTGCACAAATTATCACATGCATCTCATTTATCAGTCATGGCGGATGCCTAGAAGGTCACCGACTGTAGTCGTCTGCATCCTTGGGATCTCCAGATTTCCATTCAATGCCAAAGCTTAATTGCTTTATTCGGGTAATTATAATGACAACGCTTAATCTCACCTTATGTTCCTGATGTCAGTGAGACGCAGAATCATTTTCTAAAGGATGCTGACCCTCTAGGAACTGAATCTTACACCTCTGTAATCCAGAGAGAAGTTCTTAACTTCTAAAAAGCGTTAAAAGTGATCATGAATCGAGAAAACTTCTTCCACTCCATCCCTCAGGAGGTCTCAGGCTTCAGTCATACATTTCTTATTAAAGAGGAGGGGTAGCATTTTCTTGACCAAATGAGTCCAAAATAAACACTGTCATAACTAAGTCTTCACATAACTGGTACACGAATGTGCAGTTATTGTACGGATCCATATGTGTGGCAATTTCTTGTCGTAACAAAAGTGTACTTACATGCATTTGTGAAAAAACAAAAAAAAAATACCCTGCATACGTCATTCGCAGTATAGAGGTTAAGAGTGATTTCTTGTCATAACAGTGCAAATGCACATAAAATAAGCACACATTTGCGCTGTCATGACAAGAAGTCACTGTGCCTATTGCTTTGTACAGCGAATGCGTGCTGCGTACCAGTTATGCGCATCCCCAGTCATAACATATGAAAGCATATCTATAATAGCCTGATAATTAAGGCGCGTAATAAAATGAGCTAATTTCAAGAGATTGTAGCTTTGATAAACAATAAATGGAGGTTACGCCTCACTGAGCTGGGAAACAATGTTACCCCCGACCTTAGCAGTTAGAAGAGTATCTATGTTGAGGTGGCCCAGTACATATCTATCTGTTCCTATTGACACCGTTACCAATTTAGTGCAAAATTAGATCAGCTACTGTTGACCTTTTAACATTGTCCCGTGTAGGTATGGTGATGGATTGCCCGTCCGTGTTTATTAAACGGTGACTTTGAGTAGGACGTTTTCACTGGATGCTATTGCCTTTGTACTGTGGACAGGTGTGAGGGCGTGGAAAATTGTCTTTCCCCCATTAGCTACTGATTGTCCACAGGTTCTACGATTTCTGTCAGCTGTGGGGCAGCTGGTAGTGTTGCCAAGGACCGTGTCTACGGAAGGGCTGTGTATTGGCAAGAATCTGGCGAATCGATACATATCATGATATAGGGGTTATGAATTCACATATTGCGATAATGTAAGCAAGGCGATATGTCGCGATTTTTTGAAATAAAATTTTAGGGAAACTCGTAGTCTAAAGGACACGCATCCATATGCATAGAATCCGAGTTAAAAAATAAAGATTCCTTTTTTTCTGCAATCAGAAGAGTGAAACCTGTATGAAGTTGGGTTTTGTCGATCTCCACAGTGCCTTCTTAATGTGGAAGACAAAATGAGCCCATGTTTCAGCTCTGTATACCAGTCTAATGAATCTCCCATCATTGGTAACGTTACTAGTCGGCTAGATTTGCTAATGCTAACGTTAGCGGTACACATTTCCTGTCTCAGTTCACGTTGTTATGTTGGAGTAGAGGAGTCACATGCTGTCTAGTGGTTGGGGTTTAAACACAAGACAAAATGAACCACAGTCTGCCTCAGATCTGTGCATGTAAACTATTAATTCAAAATTGGTACAGTGTTTTTCAGAATCAAAACAGTATCATAAAACAAAATATGGAAAGCAAAGCTCGATCTTGCTTTAAGTACTGGAAAGCAAAGAGTGGGTCCGATTTTCCCACTGTTCACTTCGCTTTTGAGTTATCTGTCTGTATTTGTTTATATTGGTACTTAATCTTCTTCCTTTATGATTCAGTTGCTAAGCTAACAGTATTGGGTGGTTTGGGGGTTTTCAGTGTGATAACTGCGGATCTGAGTGCTACTGTTTCATGACAGTCTGGCTGCATAGCATCAACCCTGATACAAAGTGGGTGTCATTTTAAAATTACTGCCTCATCTTGGATTTTGGAGGTGGGTTTGTCAGTATGTGCAGGATGTAGAGCTGGTGTGGAATCACTAAAAGTCAAAAGGAAGTTTTTGGGTCTTGTATTGACAATGATGCAATTATTGTGACCTTGACAAGAAACTGTACAATACTTATATCACTTACTCACAGTGGTTAATGTATAAGAAAGAGACACATTTTGCCATTCAGGCATGAAACAGAGAAATTCCTACGAAAATATTGCCGCAGTGTCCTGGTGGCTAAACTCAGTGCCCAAATTTTCCCTGGCACTAAACTGTGTAGTGCTGTTATGTCAGCTTTCAACCAGTATACTGCAGACAGTCTGTGCCCACGATAACACTGGGTATCGTGGCTGTAATTTAGCTTATATGATATGATGGGTATACAAACAGAAATCCTTCAGAATATCAGATTGTTTCATTATATGGGCAGTGGTGGTTCGAATCCCCAACCTGCAAAGTACCACTGAGGTACCCTAAGCACGGTACTGCCCCCAAGCACTGCTCCCCAGGCACTAAATAATAGCTGCCCACTGCTATGTCGCACGTGGGTTAAATGCGGAGGACACACTTCATTGTTGTGCCAACAATGGCAATTAATCACTTAAAAAACAACCCATCGTTTTTTGTTGACACTGATCAACGAATTTTTACTTTCTTTTCATCACACGAATCAAAGGAGGTGAATCTTAGGCTATTTTTTTGTGTGGAATTCAAATATGTAATTAGAATTACATATTATCATGGCAGGGTTTCGTGTGACACACAATCAGGCTGTACGCCATATTTACAGTACATGTGCATGACGGAAGCGACTCATCTAATAGGTAGAAGTGTTTGATTTTTTTTGCTGTTCATGGGCTCAGGAACATCCCTCTTAAGGGTGCAGAAACAAGATCCCATCTTAACATGTCCAAATGTGTTACAGCCTGTAAAAAAATTAAGAAAAAAAACTTACTTAAAGTACTTTACTCGCTTCTGAAAACTTTAAAAAATCACAAATATAAATAAAACCATTAGAGCTGTGAACCACAGCATTTTGAACAATATACTGTAGATTTGTTTTTGCTGTTGGAGACGTTTGATGTCCGGATTCACATCTCCAGCAGCGACACCACTTTCTTTATCCTCCAGCAGATGGCGTAGTGTTTGAGGACACAGAGCTACACCGTGAAAGCTGACAATCAACGGAATGGAAGGACATTAGAGAAACGTAATTTAATTATTCTAGTGAAACATCAAGCAATGAAATCAGGGAATAATATTGTCGACCAAATAGCAATTTTTATCACATTATAGATTTATAGATTAAGAAACAAATCAGATAGCAAAGACAAATATTGTAAATGACTTTGTTAGAACTCGTTTGATTCGTTAGATTTTTTGCTCAAGAAGTTATTCAGCAATACGGAACTCGCTGAATTATACCGAATTCTTCACCGGAAGAAGGTAACTGGTAAATTATTCTAATACACACAAAAATAATATGTATGCCATATGAGAAGATGGATACAAACAGGCATTCAAGAGTTAATTAAAGTGTCGGAATTGTATAGATCTTCAGCATACTTTAATGTATCACGCTGAGAAATACGTAGTACAGCTAATCGCCTGGATGTTCTGCTCCATTCATTCAGTCCTGTTATTACCAGCTTGATTATTAACTACCAAGGTTAGAAACTAAGGAATTGACAGTGGATAACTATGAATGTTTGAATTAACATGTAATGTAGGCTATTGAAGAGCATGGACTGGGTAAGCACATTATTTGCAGGCTGGCTTTTACATGAAAACCATACTTTACTAAAGGAACAATCTACCTACTTACTATTTAATCTATTTACTTCAGATCTATCTATCTATCTATCTATCTATCTATCTATCTATCTATCTATCTATCTATCTATCTATCTATCTATCTATCTATCTATCTAATTAATTAATTACATACACGAACAAAGGGGCGGGAAATGAATCCCCAGGGTCTGACTATACCTGGGACCTGTCACTGACGTGAGAGATGTCCAATTTACAGGACTGATGCCGATTGCCGCCTGTCACGTCAGTTCCAGAAAAGGGGGACAAAAAAAAACAAATGAAACAAACGTAAAAACAAGCACAGACAAATAAAAACCACGCACTCACGCTGTACAGTCATAATGCAAAGCTGTTTAAAATATTCGTTTAATTAACGAAAAAAGAGCGTCCTATCATAATTGGGCGAAAAGAGCCAATTGAGGCTCCCTTTGTGATTAGATTAAAGATGGCACGGAACCGCAGCGTCTGAGGGACAGCCTTGGTGACAGGTACACTGTAATCCTCATTCTCATTCCCTCTGAAATGGTCTGTGCCTCCGCCAATTTACATAATACATTTCTGACACCTTTACTTCATTCATCAATCACCGCAACTTCTCCCAGTCCCTTTTGTCTGAGCGCGCCTCCGCTTCATCACCAAAGATTAATTTCAGCCCGTGCCCCCTTCTTTCTGCCGTTTTTTAAAGGCGCGGAGCTTATAAAACGAAAGGGCCGACGTGATAAAAACAACAATGCAAGCAAGTCCCACCCCCATCCTCTAGCTCTTCATACTTTTTCTTGTTTTGTAACCTTTCCCTAGTGCCATCCTGCAGGTCTCGCCTACAATTTATACGCGCACGTTTTATTTATCGCAGCGAGACGCGAAACTGCGGGAAATGTAAACATTAAAAAGTGGGACAAACAACGCGGCTCATTATCACGCTCGATCTGCGCGCCGCCGCTGTTCCTCTCCCACCTTTAACTGCCATTTATCCTTTTTTGCATAGTTTCTTTTTAAACAAGTTGTCTTTGAAGTCATTTGCATATTAATATGGCTGATTTTTTTTCAGACTCGTTGTCCAACTAACTTTGCATTTACATTACTTCCATTTATTCCCCGAGAAAGCAATACTACGGATTTACAGTGCGTTTTCCGTTATTTTCTTTTTATAAATTCCTGTTTTATCCTAATGAATCTGGCTCTCTGTATTTTTTCATCTGTATATGGATGCATATTTTCAGATTCTTACTAAATCATAAACTTTAGTTCAGTTTCTTATCCTTCCTGTGTAAGGGCTGCCCCTCGATAAATCTCTTTCTCCTCGCTTTTTTAGGATGCTGTGACATCATTTGGACAGATCCATACATCTGAGTCTCCTGTATGGAACCGTGTAATGCAGCCAACAATGTGTGGATCCCTAGTTGTCTTAATGTCTTTCCATGACATTTAGCTTGTCTGGTTGTGACATGTGTCACTGCAAACACTGAAGTAGCAGCTAATTGAATTACTCGGAATATATCATACAGAAAACAGACAAACGACACGGTATTTTTTCCATTACTGATAAAATAAAATAATAAAATAAAGCTGATACAATTTTAATGGAAAAAAACCCAAAGGTCCTTCATTTTCATAAAAGCGGAACAAGCCCTGCATTAAATCCCAGCGATGGTGGCCTTGCGGAGAGGGGTCATGTGACCGGCGGACTCCAGCACACACGACGCCCTGCTCTTTCCACGCTGTAGCTCTGGCAGCAGCCTCCGTAATTAATATAAAACATCTGAACCCACCAGAAACCTGTCAGAATCGTTCCAACCAGGTTAGCGAGATGGATATTTAAAAGAGTCTTCCATGGCAAATAATTGTTTTGTTAATAATGGGATTACATGACGGGCCACTGTTCGTTCCACGTGTGTTTCAATGTCGATTGCTAAGTGCGAATGTTGTAAAAAAATATCTGGACACCTGGGGGGCGGGGGGGACCTGCTGAAGGACTCTGCAGCCGAAATTGTACGGGACGACGTTAACTAATAAATCAACTGGTACTTTGTCCCCTTGATGTCGAGTATTCTGATTAAAACCAATAATTGCATTATAAATCACTTTAAATACACTTATATGTGTTTTAGAATTCTGGAGCAGCTTGGAGTGACTTATCTCTCCCTTTGAAAGGGAAGAAGAAGCTTTTGTTTGTGGGCTGGTATCCTATGTCTGACCTGTGTGTATGTGGTACCCCCACCCCCCCACATTCTCACTTCGCGGAAAATTAGCGCTCTCCTCCCACTGCAGGTGGCGGAGGGAGGGGAAGAGGCGTGCAGGCCGATTTATCTGGAGCTGTCAGGTCCTGGGAGGATTGGGCTATGGGAGGGGGGCAGCTCCTCCTTGGCCCCTCGGCTGACTCTGAAGCAGACCCGTCTCTCATTAAAAGAGCACCGGAGCTACACTTGAAAGTGACATTCACGACGCCCCACCCTCCCCCCACCGCCCCCGCCCCCCCTCATCCCCACCCCACTCACAAATGCAGAATATGACAGCCCTCACCACTTAAAAGGCAGACGCGCTCTTTTCTGGCATGAAAAAAGCCATCAGTTTATTGCATCAGATTTGGCAGATATCCATATGATACCGGTATACTTCCAGTTCCCCATCCGCCCACCCCGGTCCTATTTTCGTAACCCAGTCTTAACGCCGTCGCGTGCCCGCGCACCTATCACTCCCATCACCTCCGGCACAACTAAATATTACGATGCCTCTCCACGATTTAGATTCCCAGGCAGGTCACAGGAGCCCTCATTGGGTGCCGGCACGTTTCAGGAATCCGCGGCGCAATTAGCGGAGAGCACCGCCGCCAGCCTCGCGCCCGGTGCCGTGACGGTGCTTATCTACCGCGTTATTTTATCACACTTACCATGTATCGTGTTCCGATGTCATTCTAAATGTAGAGATTGCGATAAAACATATTGCAAATGCAATAAATTATGAGAATGTGTATCTTTAACTACAGCCTTAGCTGCAGCTCTTTAACTACACCCTTAGCTGCAGCTCTTTAGCTACACCCTTAGCTGCAGTTCAGAGTTAAAGTTTTTCAGTTTGTGAAACTTTATTTTTATTTTAGATAAATATTTTTACTACGAAATATTGCGCTAATATGAAAGAGTTGTTCTAGATAATCAGATTTAGACGAACTATTTATAAGCCACAGGTACTTAAATAGCATTTCAACTGTAGTTTTGAATATGAAATCTAGATTTGCTTGTTAGCCTCAACAGCAGAGTGTGTTTTTTCCTGAACTGTGTGTCTGTATGGATTTATGTCCATCTAGTTTCAGTTCCCTGTCTATGTTAACTGAGATTTTCTGATTCTTAAAAATAGATCTGTTAAATGATCGAATATGCTGATGGAGGGCAGGTGTGAATATTTGCCTTCGTCCTAAAGAAGAGGGTCACGCGTGTCGAAGTTAGAATGTGGGAAAGAGAGCTTCGCATCCTGAAGGTTCTGGAAAGAACGTCTCGTTCCATGAAAGGAAGGCAGGGAGACATATCCCTTAAAATGGATGGGAGGATGGAGATGGGGGGGGGGGGATTGCATTGTCTTTAAAGATCACTGTGACGGGGGAGGGATGGTTTATTTGGGGGGGGGGGGGGGGGGTGGCTGGCAGGTTGGGCAGTGATATGCAAAACACAGCCTCCTCGACCAAAGCAGCCTGCAAAATGAGATGTCAGCATGCAACACTCATTGATATATGGCTGCGGAAAATCAAACGCGTAAGACGACAGGAGGGCTAAAGGTGAGACAGCTAGTGTGAGCAGCTGTACATCTACGTCAGAGCGCCGCCGCGCCTCTCTGCCGCTGCCCGTCCCCGCAGCCCGTCTGCGTTCATATATTTATACACGTACCTTCATTTATTTACCCGACCTACTAACTAAAAGGACTGAACCCTAACACACCTAACAAATGAGCACACGGTGAAATTTCTTGTTGGTGGGGAGGGGGATACTTTGAAAATATCAGCATCACTGATAAGAGGAGGTTTCCCCGTAAAAGACTTTTAAGTGCTTTGTCTAGATTTGTCCATTTAATACAGGAGTGGGACTTTTATTTTGAAGGGGGAGGGGGGGGGGACAATTAATCATTAACATTGTTTCTCAGATTTTAACATACTTAAATATAGAATGAATAAGTGGGAATCTTGCTTTGTATTTATGAGAAAAGCATCTGGAAATTTCTATATTGCATAATAATGCTGGATTTTGCCCCGAGAGGGAGGTCAAAGGAAGAGCTCAGCATCATTCCCACCGGTTCAAACTCTCCCCAAGTCCGGAGTGCAGATTAAGCAAGGGGGTTGGGGGAGTGGGGGAGCGCAGCGTTCGCTGAAGTGAGCTGAAGTTTTGAGGAAAAGAACCACATTTGATCACGTTACGTCAGGACAGTTTGGCAATCATGTGACAGGAGCTGCAGAGGTCGTACCGACAGCTTGAGGAACGCTCTGACTCCCACCATAATGGCTAAAAGCTGGAGCCCCAGACAGGTCCAATCAAAGCATTTGTGATTCTCCGAACGGCTGCTAGGAGAAACTGCGAAGAATGCCCAGCAAAGAAGGAATGAAAGCATTTGGGAGCCCCCTCAACGGGGCGGTCATTAGCGACCGGAGGGCGCCGTCCGGGCCGACTGAGAGCCTTGTGCTAGGGATAAACAGAGAGACAATGGCTAAAGGACAGAGTGCTTAGCGGTGAATTAGCCTGTCCGCACAGTGCACAGCCGCGAGCAGGGGGTGCTCAGATCACACAGCAGGCCGGAGCCACTCTTCTCTCTGTCTGCAAGCCAGCGCCACAGATTTCAACCAACACAAACAAAAAAAAATAATAAAAAAATTGAAAAAAGTGTCGCTTTTCATCCCACAGGGGACTGAAGCTCGAAATCTGTGCTTATAACGAAGACTGGTTGAGTATTTAAATAAAGACCAGGAGCAGTTTGTCTTCTTTTTTTCATTTTTTTTCCCTCTCCAAACTTTTTTTTTCCTCCCCCCGTATGAGGTCAGATTCCACTATTATCATACCGTTATTCTGGCAATATTCGGCGGCAGCGGGGAACACTTGTGGATAACAGGTGGAGAATTTATTGCATCTCGCCGTCAGGTTGGCAGAGTCTCTTCTTTTCAGGAGCCTCGCCTGTCGGTCCTTGAATATGAAGAGAAATGTCAATAAAGCCTAGAGGATTAAACTAGTATCTTCAGTCTGGTGCGACTGCCTGGTGCCAGGACACAGACGGCCCGGCGCTGCGAGGCAGCTGAGCCTTCTGAGACATACCGACGGAGAGAGACGTACAGCCCATGGTCAGACCTGGCATATATCAGCGCAAAGTTTTACCGAACTGCTGCGCTTTAAAGTGTAAACTTCCCTTTTCGTACCGTCCACGTCCGCGCCTCCAAAACTCTTTTATCGTCACTACCTTTAATACCTGTTCCGAATGAACCACATTGAGGTTATACTGAAAACCAAGTACTTAACTATGACTTAATTTCTGTCTCAGAAAGCACAGTTTGGGAGATTAGGGTAAAAACCAGGCGAGTCTCCGTCCTTAACTTCTCGCTGTGAAAGGCAAAAAAATAGAAGCACTTTTCCCAACATAAAGCGCATTAGAAATCCTTCACACAAGACATGTTCTGTGATATTTTGGTACGTGTGCTAATTGCCGTAATAAACTTGTTACTCAACAAAGAGACAGCAGCACTATGATGTTCCCTCTATGCTGCCTTCACACCTGTTTGGAAAACATACTGTTTTTCAACAGTGCCCAATTAAAGATGGTCTTTCTTCTTCGATTTTTTTGTGCTGCATTTAAAGTGACTCAAAGACCTTCTGGGACTGTTGCTTCCTTGCTAGAGTTTTAGATTCACACCAGTGCAAAGAGTGTGTGACTGAGTCTGCACTGAATCTGTACGGATTAACTGCAAAGTCTGCTTCATTATGCTGGATGCCACTTCATATATCTCCTTTAAACGGTCTATACTTTTGCTCTGTGCTGTGTGTATCACTGCTAACCTAATCAGTATTACTAAAAAACTTAATATCCATCTTATTATACACATACAAGTTCTTATCATTTTCCTTCTTACCACTTTTAGACAATCTTATTTGTTTTCTGTATGACAGAATTTGGCCACATTATTAATTTGTGTAGTTAAATGTTCACATTTTAAGTCTACATTTTTTGATTTGGCAGATACTCTTGTCCAAATAGCTCGTTCAGCAGGCTTTGCTAAGATAAGATATTGTTTCCATATGCATGTCTTAAAAACTCAGTGTATATATTGAATTTGTGCCCCAACTCATCAAATCATTATTTTATCCCTTCATTGAAAATGGTAACATTTGAAATGACAGGCGTTCGTATTGTGGTGGGAGACGATCTGATAGGTGATGTAAGCACTTGTGTACTTACTTTGCATACTAACCCTTTCTTGTTGACTGACAGCACTTGGCTGAGGAGAATGACTCCACCACAGCTAGCTGTGGGAACCTTTGCTCGATAATTACGTTTCTTCTCATAGCCTACAATGTTTCCACCAAGATTATTATTTTTTTTAAAAAAAACTTTGAACTGCTCAGAGCAAAGTTTCTAGGGTTTCTGGGTGGTTCTGAGCAGGGTGGACCACAGGTTTGGTAGGTCAAGTTCCAGATGGGCCCCATCGCCAAACTTCCCACAGCCGGGACCATCTCGGTATCGGACCAGTCAAGCCCCGGTTTGGGAACCGCTAATATCCAGAAATAAAACCCCTGAGATTTTCCACGGCGCCACCATGTACTTAAATGTAAACTTAGACTCATTCACATGCTTGTAATTAAACACACACAGATATGTAGGGCTTGACCAGCGCAACTAATTTTCATATTCAGATCAAAACCATGCCATGTTAGTTCTTACTGCTGAACTGCCGAACCTATATATACATTCTCTGTAAAGTAAACCATCGCGGATGACGGATGTGGAGCTGAAGTTTCTTAAACCTGGACATTTAATCTCATATCATTTTCCTCCGCTGGCCTGGACTCATCATGGCAGTGACTTGATCTATTTCTTATTTATTTTTAGTCACTATATTTATTTCCCTCTCCGTTACGCTGCTACTGTCGATGACTTATCGTTTACGAACATTTATGGACGTTGCACTATGTATGTAAACCCTTTTGCCCACCTGTTTTGCAAGTTATTGTGAAAATTCTCCCCCATCATTGCTGTTTGTATGTTGCACTGGGGTCCTGGGGGGGGGCACTGTGCTATGCCATTGTATAACTGTATATGGATGGCATGACAATGAAGTCTGTTTGACTTGACTTTTCAGGCGAAAGCTTGGCTCATCTCCGTCTCCACGCAGAGGGGCCACACCAAGGGTCTGTCAGACCAAGTTTATGGCCTAGAACCAGTTCGCATCCCCCACCCCCCCCCACCCCCCCACCCCCGCTCCTCACGCGCAGGACCTCGACTGCAGCTCTCTGATGGCAGCATCACCTCCAATGCGGATCCTCACAGGCGAGTCAGAAATTAATTGAGTCTTTGTCGGCGGGGCGCCCCCCCCAAACCCAAAGAAAGAGTTACAGCCCTTTCTGAGTCAATGAGATCCCGTCTAACCCGTCACGCCGGATTGAAACGCTCCATTTTCGGTGTATCTCGCCAGGATGAGAGGCCCCTGGGATGCCATTTGCATTGTCCACTCCGCAGTAATGTGCTGAAATTGTAGACTCCGTAGATGCTTCACAGCGCCCCGCTACTTCAGCATTTCAATCTTTCCTCTTTCATGTATATGTATACTAGCTAATAAATTATGATTTATTATTTTCAATTCAAACTATGTAGATTTTTATGTCAATGATTTTAAATTATTTCTACAGTGGTACATTCATCAAATATTCAGTGCTAAAAATTATTTCCATATCTTGTATAAAAACAAAACGCGGAATGTTTTTAAGTAGGCTAGGAAGTCAAACATTTGGAAAATGCTTTTGTTAACATAATATGGTAATATAATGTAACGTACTGACATGAGCTGTACAGGCATGAAGCTGTGTGCACTCTGTGAAAGACCCTCACGCCTAAAAGACTGGGGCATCTGCTACCATTACCCAGGGCTGATTCGTAAGCTAAATATGCATTTCATGACATCTAGGCTCTAGAATCCTGGACAATTTCCTCTGCTGAGATGCAGAAAGTTCCGAAGATTTTGCCATTCAAACAATTCTGTTTATGAAAAAGAGCTAGAAGGATACATGTCCGTTTGTGCATAAAAATCTGTGCATGGGATATACAACCAGCTCAAAGACCTTTAAAAATGATATTTCCTTTCTATATTTTCAACTGTATTTAAAACCGTTTTGAGAGTTTCCTCATCTTGCATTAAAAAAAAACTGGTAACCAATGTTATCAGATGATACGTATCTGTGGATTTTTTTGGCCCGATCCTGGAATATGCCTGGTCCTCCGACGGTCAAAGCACCTGTGGTGTTGAGGGGTTGGGGGGGGGTGGGGGATGGATGCATCTTTCTTGCCAGCCTGCCGTACAATAATTTTATGGAAATGGCATTGCGTCCTGTAGCCCTACATTTGCCGTGTTGTCCTGGGGAGGGCGTGAAATGGAGCGGCGTGTGTTCATGACGGACTGTGCCCAGAAATGGAACACTTTATCCCTTCTTAGAATGCATGCGTGCCGGGGTGCTCTCAGTAACAAACAGCCATTCAGCTGCGCTTCGCATCTCCAGCCCTGCCCTTGCAGCCCCAGCCTCACTTTTCCGGCCTTTGTGCTCTGTTTGAAGGCCCCTCATCCGCACTGTTCATCATCTTCATGTTGGGGGGGGGGGGGGGGGGGGGGGGGGCGCTGTGTCATTCTTCTGTACAGCTGCATTTAGCCAATCAGAAAGTTCAGGGAGAACCCAAGGAAAATAGAGAAACGAGGGTGGGAGGAATAGGGGGAGAATGGAAATAGCCGGCACTCTTAGAAAGGTACGGTTTGTTCTTTCCCCAATAAATAAGGAGGACAGGCCAATTACTGGCTTAACTAGGGCAGCCTGTAGATCCTCATGTCAAAAGGACAGGCATAATTATTAACCATCAAAGTGCTTTCATATCGTCGCACAAAAGGAGCGAGATGGGGGAGGGTGCCGGAGCTGATGGCAAATGGATCTTGTTAATAAACAGGGCTGAAAGCGGCAGTATGTGTCTGCACTTGAATACAGGTGCATTAAAACGCTCTGTCGTGAAGCATGGTCCGGACGGCAAAGACAAGAGGAAATGGCGCAGGAGGGAGAGGAATACAGAATGATAATTAAAACCCCCATTTGCTTTTGTGTGTGTGTGTGTGTGTGTATGTGTGTGTGTGTAGGGAGAGGGTGGCTGCTCGTGTGACCCGATAAGAAAGCTGATACCAGCCTATTAGTGATCCTGGCCTTTATAAAAGGGGCCAAACTTGCTTGAGATGGTGCAATCGGGGGGTGGGGCTGGGGGGGGGGGTCATTTGGGGTCACAAAGAATCGGCTACAGCGTCTCAAAGTGGTCTGGAGAACAGATGGGACACCTGGAGGCAGGAGCGCAGTAGGGGCAGATTCGAGGGGCCAAACACTTAACAGGGGCCCTCAAACACGTAAAATAGGACGGGGTGGGGGGGGGGGGGGGGCATGGGGACATTTTATCAGGTGGCCAAGAACTTCTAGCTACACCTCTGCCAGGGTGGGGGGGGGGGGGGTTGGTAAGACATATGTGAGCAGCTAGCTCTTGCGTTTCTTTAAGAAAGACGTTTCTCCCATAATTCCTTGTGCGTCAACAATTATAGCGAACGCGTGTCACTGATCGTAAAAACCGATGAGGGAGAGGAGGTGCCAAAAGGGTAATAAAGAAAACAGAGGGGGAGATATTTAGCTGGAACAGAGGAGGGACGTTCAAGGGTCTGACTCATGTGGAACGATCTGGAAGGAATATCCGAGGAGGGCCCTGCAACGAGGTTATATATGCAGTTTTTACATGTGAATTATTACAGTCGGATCCTGCCGTATTAGTCCAAAGGGGATGGGGCCCATAGAAACACAACGGGGCTAAAGTGATGCAGGGGTTTCTGAAAAAACTGGTCTGCTATTTTTTTTAAAATGCTTTATTTAATGGTTAGTGTGCCGTCACAGCACCTTCCTAAATCCAGCGACGGGGTCAGAATGTCCACTTTCCCGATCTCCAGGCAGAGACTTGAACACCGCCACTTTCAAGCAAGCAGATATCAGGACGCCTTTCCCCTCTGCTGAGCAGGTGCCACGTCCGGGCGTCTCTAACGTTTCTGCCATTAATGTTTTTTTCAGGTCTTTTGTAGTTTCACCCTTGAAGGACAAATCAGTCTTTTTATCTGAATAATATTCAATGATGTGAGCAACTGGATTTGTTTTTCAGAATTTTTGTGTTCTTTCTGAAGTTAAAATTAATTACTACTGTTTATGTTTAATATGCAATTCCATTTTATGTATATGTATGTGTGTGTATATATATATATATATATATATATATATATAATATATATATATATATATATATATATATATATATAATATATATATATATATATATATATATATATATATATATATATTTATATATAAATATTTTTTTTTTTCAGTTTGATACACCAATAATTCCAAGCTACATGGCTTTTTTTTTTTTAAAAGAACATGATTCATTTGCCTAGAGCTGGGGGGTATTTGATACCATTCACAAAGATTTTTTGCAGTGTGTTGTTTCAGTGTTTTTGTGAGTGCAATAAGTGAAATAAGGCATGATTTTAATTACAGGCCAAAACGAAGTGCAATGCTTGCCGGGCAGATGGTTATTAACGACGTCGCTTGAAGTCACGAGGTCAAACACGCTGAAGTCCTCTTAAACATTAAGCCTCACATTAGCAGACAGGTGTGCCCTGTCACTGGTATATTGTAATCAGTTCTTTTCTCCTTGACAAATGCCCTGATCGCAAGCTGTGATACTTTCGGACAGAACGCGCTGATTATTCTTGGCAACATCTAAGCATGTCTGCTGTGTTACACTCGTAATCTTGTTAGGGCAACACCCACTGGCCAGCATAGTTCAAAAAGCACTGTTTGACACGTATTGGAAGTGCTTTTTTACACACTTAAGTGTTTAAATTGGTGTTTTAATATTGTAATACAGCTTCCTTCCCATATTCAAAGGGTCATTTGTGGTTCTTGTTTCAAATGACTCCTCCGCATTCATCTTTCAGCTTCTCAACTTTGGCATAATGGTTATGAATCAAACTATTAATATATTTTTTCCCACGCAGTAATTACTTTAGCGGTACTTGCTATTTTGACTGTGACGGCCGTAACAGCAGGTGGAACATAATTACAGTACCTATTTCATACAGGTTTGGAAGGTTTATTTTTCATGATAATCCAGCATATTAGATTTATCACTGGTGAAAAGAGTGAACGTCTAGGTAATCTAATCATTGAACTGTTTCTGAATCCGTCTTTGACATATATAAGCTGATGCACTAAAGTTCCCATGTTTCTATAAAAGTGCTCTTTGTGACAATCATTTCATGTGTGGCACAAGCAATTTTTTTATTTTCATTGTTTGGTTCTAAACCTAGTGAACAATAGTGAACTTGAAAAATAATAAAAAACTATGATCATGAAAATCATAATGATTTGATTCAGGATATGAATTTAACAAAATGAAATGCCTTTCTTATTCATTCATTCACTGATTCATTCATTCCTTCATGTATTTTATTTATATGAATATTTTGTCATACAAATAGATATATTTTTGTCAAAATGACTTTCTGCATTGATGAATCCATCTCCACACCTTAGGTGCTGGCTGTCAGTTTACTACACCTCTCTACTTAAGAAACGGCGCCACATGACTGATCTGAATCAGTGACAGATTATAAATCTATTGTGAAATTAAACAATTCAAACGATGAAGATGCTCAAATGCTCACCCCAAACTGGCCGATGGAAAAATGGATCCAAGCTGTGCAACCTCTCCTATAATTTCTATACATCGCTCCTTAATTTCCACGATGTGGGCAAGATGGGAGGACTGACCGCACTGCGGGCATGAATAATTACACGCGATTCATCTTCACCCTCTCATGATGTGACTCATTCCTTCTCATGCACAGATGTCCGTATGTAGCACAAATATGACAAGACCCACCTTTTCCATCAGATAAGATGATCACAGACTGACAGGGGTGGGTTTGTTGTTTTTGGGGCCCCGTTCAAAAAGTCACTCCCCCCCCCCCCCCCGCAGTGATGGTTTGTGGCCAAAAAGGGGGCCCCAAACACTGGGGACCCCACGCAAATGCCTGGTTTGGGGGGTGGTAAACACTGCCGCAGCAGACTTAGATGTATAAGTAGCAGTCAAGATGATGCTTTTGACCAGATTTCGTCCGATTATGTCACTGGATAACCAACTCTCCATATAACTAGTTAGTTCAGGTTATGGTCCTAATCCAGGTTAAGTTCATTGCTTAGGGCCACTACTACAGAGTCTCTCTTGGGACGTGAACCTGAGCCTTCATATCTGTACAGCCCATGTCCTTAATCTCGTATGCTGTGTGAGACCCTGTTTTTTGGCGAATTACGTGATATTTATAGTATTACGTGATATTTATAGTATTACGCGATATTTATACTCGTCTGATTCAGGCTGGAAACATGTGCTTCTTAAGCACAAGCATGTTGTTGCGTAAGGTTGCCTGGAGGGTGCCTTGTGTCATCAATACACACAAAGAAATGCTTGGCAGGTAGCCTTTGGCAAATCTGATCGTTTAACTAAACAAGTCCCTCAACATCCTGCAGACGTGTTCATGTTCATTTGGGTTACGGTAGCTGTATTGCAGCTTTAATACCATTAATATCATTAGTCATTTCGTTAGTCATGTGGGGATGAGTTAGTTAAAACAGCCACTCACTCTTTATGTAGAAAGAATGATGGCAGACATGTCTGAAAGGAGCATTATGGAAAGGACATTTAGAGGAGTCAGTGTGGGACAGAGACTCGGAGGAGTCAGCGTGCAATGAAGACTCCTCTGAGCCAGTGTGGAATAGACACACAGAGAAGTCTGCGGAGGTTGAACAACCGTACACTGTGCCCTGGGCCAATAATGGACCATGCCCACCCACCCCCTTTCAAAATGCACACCTAGGGTCTGCTTTCACCAGTTGCAGATGATAAAATGTAAGTAGCCTCCAGATATCATACCCATCATGCTCTGCAGTATTTAGCAAATTCCACAAACATGCTTTTTTCATTAAATATACACCTCATCAACAGAGTTTGACTGCAAACTACTACATTTCCAAATAGTTTTAAATATTGTACCAAATATTTTTGTGTTATGACTCCCACCATAATGAGATTGTATAGATAAAAATGAGAGATATAAAAGCAGTATGTCACAAGTCCATAAAATATGCATGATGTTAGTGTCTTAATCCTGACAAATGTTTCATATATGTGAGATTTGTAGTAGGACAGGGAACCTCATGGGGGTGGGGGGCAACTGCCCCTCCTACTTGCCTGCCCCTGGGAGTCTGTGTGGAGTAGACATTTAGGGGAGTCAGTGTGAAACAGTGACGCAGAGGAGTCTGTGTAGAATGAACACTCAGAAGATTCAGTGTGGAACAGAGACTCAGGAGTCAGTGTGAAACAAACACTTACAGGAGTCTAGGCAGAATGGAGAATCAGTGTGGAACGGACACTCAGAGGAGTCAGCGTGGAACGGACACTCAGAGGAGTCAGCGTGGAATGAATCCACAGAGGAGTCAGCGTGGAATGAATCCACAGAGGAGTCAGCGTGGAATGAATCCACAGAGGAGTCAGTGTGGAACGGACACTCAGAGGAGTCAGCGTGGAATGAATCCACAGAGGAGTCAGCATGGAACGGACACTCAGAGGAGTCAGCGTGGAACGGACACTCAGAGGAGTCAGAGTGGAACGGACACTCGGAGAATGTTATTTTTCATAAATTTCCAGAAGGCTAACGGTGAGCAACAACCTGAAGGTCTCCTTTGTCTTCAGTGGTGTGTAGGCCCACGTTTCTCACTCAGGGAGATGTAGAACAGCCCGTGCCGTCCAGCTAGCAGCGAATGTCGGGGAGGCTGTGGGCATGGGGAGGGAGCAAAAGGAGAGCCACCCAGTGCCCACCACCTATCATGACGATCTGCTGAAAAGCAGCAGCAGAAGCGACAGATGGAAAGAAATCCTTCCTATTACCAGAATGGTTGCATCAAATGGTAAAATATGGTTTCAAAAACAAAACATTTCGCTGCCATGTGTGTTTTACATGGTAAAATGATCACTTCAAATGCTTTCACAGTCGATGTGATTATTACACTTTCTTCCTGTTATCCACTTTTTCTATGAAATACCTGCATCACCTGTGTCACTATAACCCATGCTGGAAAATTCAATTTCATTCATACACTTTCCTATCTACAGAACCAAAGTGGTTTCATTAGGCATTTTGTAAGATTTAGGTCTGCAGGCTCCCAAATGAACAATGGAAACTGAAATCACCATTCGCTGTTACGAAGAACCTGCTTCTTTTTTTAGATGCACGTATTTATATAATACTTAAGAGCAGTAAAGCAAAATGCCGTGACCTTGCATTGGAGAAGTAGTTCTGAAAAATGGGTGAATGCATAAAGCCAAATCTGACAACCACCGTGATACACACGTACTTGGGAACTGTGATCAATACACCCTGCCGTTTTATGTTTTATACACTGCTATGTCAGATCGCTAGACTAAAAAGACCACCTTGTTAAATATAGTACTAACGTCTGTACTATATGTTCCCCAGACTCCAAAGACTTAAATTATGTTAAAGAATCTCTTTTAACTTCTGACAAAAAGCCCCGGTGTGCCATTTAAACGTCAGTGGATGCCTACCTTGTCATGGATCATTGCCATTATTCCAGTTTTATGTTAAATAACTTCATTCCGTGGTTATAAAAAAAAAAAACGTTGCTTGGATAGGGCTAGGAAAATTCGGCCTATTAGCCTATCAGCATTTAAATATTTGTTAAAGAAATCTCTAAGTGTTGTCAATTTTCAGGCAAGTTACCTTTTGGCCCGACTGGGATGGCCGCTGAGATAAATCACATGTGGAAGAGCGTGTGCAGTTTCCAGAACAAATACGGCGTTCTTTGAAGGCGTCGCATGATATAATAACGGCTATCAATTTAATGAAAAACACTGTCAGCCCAGAATTACATAATGCAGAGGAAAAGATTTTGCACATTTTACAGAGCAGCACTATTGATTTTACCTCATTACCGAAACTTTAAACCCCTGATGAGGGCCAAGAACATGATCAAAGGCTTAATTTGCTCTAAAGGGTGGAAACACTGGTGTAACTTTCAAAAATCTCCCTAGCAGAATGGGAAAATGTAACAGAAATCAGAGTGGTCTCTGCTTCACCTTTCACCACATGAAGATCAGGAGTAGGAGATAAAGAGGAGGCAGAAAGGAGAGATATCAGTGCTTACAGGTGAACCCCTACCTTCCCTTTATCTACCGAACTTATTTACTGAACGTTTTTTAGAGAATCTCTACAAATATACTGCTTATTTCTATGTGCTATGTTTGTATAGTATACTTATTTAAGGTAACACTTCACTTGAGGCGACACAAGTAATGTAGCAATACACTCTTACTTAATATATTAATTAACCAGACACTAAGTGCTAGTTCCGTACTGATCCCATGTTTATTCATCATTAATCAGTCATAAAGGTTCATGTATTTCATGCAGTAACTATGTTTGCTCATAATTTGTACTTGAGTAGTAACTGAGTGACTACGTTACTCGTGCCCCCGTAAATAAAGTATTACCACTATTTAATGTTTACTACTGTACAACTGTACCTTATACATTAAATATGTGATCTAATTACACTGTACTACAATATGCTAGTATATCAGCTTTATGCCAATTTATGGGCTATAGCACGATTACCATGTTACTCAGAACTATGGAATTCTTCCACAGAATGTCCAGCAATGCATGTCTGAGGTTTTTTTTTTATATTTGAAGTCCCAGGACAGTTACTGCTGTTTACAATTTCCAGAGGGAGGAACAAATTCACCGCCGTCCAGATATATTAAATACACTTAGTTTCTGGTTAATTAAACAAGTTGCTTTAGGTAAGTGTGTCTGTTAAAAAAATTATTCAGTAACTAATTATGCTGCATTACTTTTTTTTGGTATCAAATCCACTTTTTAACTTTTGATTTCATATGAAAATATTTTTGAAGCCTGCTATAAATATATAGAAATGTGGTATACGTTTTCTCCTTGCATGTCACCTAGTGACTGACTGCGTATTAAAAATCCATCATTTGCTGCTGGGCTGCTTTGAGCATGGAGCTGATCTTAGAAAACGCAGGCCACCAAGTGAAGGGGCACCCAGGAGGAGATGCCAGGCCATCACAGGGCACAAAGCAGGGGGCACCCAGGAAGAGATGCCAGCCCACCACAGGGCACAAAGCAGGGGGCACCCAGGAGGAGATGCCAGGTCATCACAGGGCACAAAGCAGGGGGAACCTAGCAGGAGATGCCAGGCCATCACAGGGCACAAAGTGGGGGGCACTCAGTAGGAGATGCCAGCCCACCACAGGGCACAAAGCAAGTGGCACCCAGGAGGAGATGCCAGGCCATCACAGGGCACAAAGCAGGGGGCACCCAGGAAGAGATGCCAGGCCATCACAGGGCACAAAGCAGGGGGCACCTAGCAGGAGATGCCAGGCCATCACAGGGCACAAAGCAGGGGGCACCCAGGAGGAGATGCCAGGCCATCACAGGGCACAAAACAGGGGGAACCTAGCAGGAGATGCCAGGCCATCACAGGGCACAAAGCAGGGGGCACTCAGTAGGAGATGCCAGCCCACCACAGGGCACAAAGCAAGTGGCACCCAGGAGGAGATGCCAGGCCATCACAGGGCACAAAGCAGGGGGTACCTAGCAGGAGATGCCAGGCCACCATAGGGCACAACGCAGGGGGCACCCAATAGGAGATGCCAGGCCATTACAGGGCATACATGCACTTAGAGCAAGTTTAGAGTCTACCTGGACTGTGGGAGGAAATCCATATGAATTTAAGAATAATGTTCCTTATGTACATGAACAGGGCCACGGAATATTCAGACCTACAGGGCTATGGGTGGAAGGTCACCGTGCCTCACTACTTACAACAAAATTACAGTTAACCCACTTTAGGCTTAGAATAAGCAGTCGACTAACTGGGAATTGTCAAATTTCTAACATTTCTAGTGAAGGCATCTTTGCATCAGTATTTGAATTATGTATTTTCCAGATATATAAGCTTTATACATATGGTGTGATGGGTATTATATGGAGGAGCTGCGCTGAGTATAGTTAGATGTCTTTGAGTATGGTGAGAACTTTCTGAGTATGGTGAGATCTCTCTGAGCATGGTGAGATGTCTCTGAGTATGGTGAGAACTTTCTGAGTATGGTGAAATCTCTTTGAGTATGGTGAGATCTCTCTGAGTTTGGTAAGAACTTTCTGAGTATGGTGAGAACTTTCTGAGTATGGTGAGATCTCTCTGAGCATGCTGAAATGTCTCTGAGTATGGTGAAAACTTCATGAGTATGGTGAGAACTTTTTGAGTATGGTGAGAACTTTCTGAGTATGGTGAGATCTCTCTGAGCATGCTGAAATGTCTCTGAGTATGGTGAAAACTTCATGAGTTTGGTGAGAACTTTCTGAGTATGGATAGAGTTTTGCTTAACTTGCAGGTACACCCTAACTGCTGACTTAGGCAGCTGGTTTGCTCACTGAATCTGTTTCATTCAAATGGAGAGATTCAAACGAAGAAATCACAAAATTAATTCTGAAATGCCTGCGCAAATATTGCAACCAAAAACAAAAATCTAAATCCAGAATCCTCTTGACTCTCATGGTGTCACACATATGAATTGTTTCGAATGGACACATTATTCTACTGCAGAGAAAACAAAATTACAAGGAGCATATACTGCATATACTGTGGTAAAACCAATATCAGTGGAATGATATGGATACAGTGAGTTATTGTAACGCCTTTGATATGAAATTATTTACAGGTTTACGGCTTTTGTTACAGAATACAGTTTATAATAATAATGAATGGCAGGTCCGCTGGGTGGCGTGTTGTATGAATAATTCTCATAGACTGGAATAAGAACACAGGTCCGGTGCTATTTCATCAAAACCGCTCATGAGAAATGATCCTATGTGGGGCGTGCTTGAGACGTGTGAGCACGGCATCCTTCACTTTTATGCACCGTGAAATGCGTGGGGCCCCGCCCCTTCCCCGTATAACGAATATTCTGCGCAACGTAGCCGCCGGTAACCTCTGGAGGGCACGTGGAATGCACTGTGCAGTTGTGTAACCTCCCCCACCCCCAGCTAAGCCCATATTAAACCCGGACCAAATAGCCTCTATTAAGGAGCAGAGCGGAGAGTTTGACAGGCCAGTCGATACGGAGGTGAGGTTACTTCATTAACGCCGCGATGGCCGGCTGAGTGAGTGCCGGAGAGCGGCACGGTGACAGCCAGAAACGGAAGTTCCCAAGGCTCGTCTCCACTGCGGCCCGCGCCTCGCGGTTTCTGCCACCCGTCCACGTTGTCGCGGAATGTGTCGACGCGGAAATGGACAGTGCTGGCAAGATGGGTGGACCGGGGCAAAACGAGGAGGCTAGCAGCGCCCCCTAACTGTGGGGTATATTTACACAGATGTATGAATCCGAGTGGCTGCAGCGGAGATCCGATACGTGGGATGCGAAGAAAATGTAAATGACTTTTGGCCACCTGATAAATGTGGAGGAAATGGGAAGAGAACCCTGACATGATATGGGGAAATGGGGGGGGGGGGGGGGGGGGGGGTGGGGGGGGGGAGGGGGGCACTCGTTACATATCCAGGGCTCATTCACAACAAAATAAAAGTATTTCAGGTTCAAAATGTATATAATGTAAACACTAACAAATATAAGTTATCAGTTTGGCTAAACAGAACATGAACTTAAAGAACTATAATTTTAAGTATTTTATAATATGCTATTTTCACACTTAAAATAGCATTGGCAAAATTGAAATATATTCTGCTGTATTCTGTTCACTATCTTAAATGTATTTTTTAATAGCAATTCTATATCATGGAAGACAATTTCTCTGAGGATGCCATGCGCAAATATTAGCACTGGTGTAATGCATGTTTAAAATGGTGATCAGAAAAAGGTGTCAGACCGAAAGTGAAGCAGAAGCGCAGATCAGGCGTCTGTTCACGAGCCCGTAAAGTGCAGCGCGTCCTGGGCAGGTTTCCGCGTGCTGGGATATCGCGGCTGCGATTTAACCTGGCGCTGTGGCACGTAGGGCGAGCGAGTCGAGCTGTGGGAGGGGGTGTTGACCTCCACCCCCTGACGCCCACACGAGTGTGCGCACCCACACGCAGCTGGGGGAGAAGCGGTCCTGTCTGAGCCGTGCCTGAATGAAAATAGCTACCTTTTATGTCCTGCGCATTAGCATTTCTTGTCCCTCCTTCCTTTGAATCCCAACACAGAAGAGCACGCATGCAAGTAATGCACGTCGTAAAGCAAAAGCACAGGAAGAAAAAGGCCCACACACATTTCCGCGATGGACGATATGTTTACCGTCCTGAAAATCCAAGATCTCTTTAAAGTCAAATCGCATCCATAGGAATGAATGACCTTTGTCATACGGGCGTCGATTCAAAATAGTGAGAAGATTCTAGACGCACAAACATCAAAAAGGGCACTTTGTGTTAGGAGGCTGGGGGGGGAAGGGCATTAGAAAATCTATGACTGATAAGATACCATGTGGACTTTCACACCATAATTGGATAACACCCACTTAATTAAGCAGGTTAGCGCAGCAACATGAGTGCTGCAGATGATAATTGATGGTTGATGACAACGCCAGGGGCCCGCTGGTGTTCTCTTTCATTTTTACACCCCGCTGATGATTGGTCAATCCCGCTTAAGTATATACACCAGCTAGCTCAGAGAGCGGGGCACAGCCAAAGAGAGGCGGATCCCCAGGGTACCCAGGGGGGTACCGTGAAAATTCTGTTCTCATATGTACAGGACTGTGCAAAAGTCTTAGGCAATCAAAGAGAATGAGGTTTAAATGATCTTCATGTTGGTGTAAAACAGTGATATTATGTCTGTCAAAGTGCATGAGCTCAGCCAATTCAAAACCTCTCCTAAAGTCACACCAGCATTTCAGGCAACTGTCCAATACACCCGTGTATTTTTCGACTAGATTACTAGCATACCTTGTTTGGCTAGTTAATACCTCACTGAGTTATATAACTAATATGGTTCCATCCATCCATCCATCCATTTTCTAAACCACTTGTCCTTCTTGGTCACAGGGTGTCTGGAGCCTATCCCAGAAGCTATGGGCACAAGGCAGGGAACAACCCAGGATGCCAGCGCATCGCAGGGCACACTCACACACCATTCACAATTTAGTAACTCTAATTAGCCTTAGCATGTCTTTGGACTGTAGGGGGGAAACCTGGAGGAAACTCCACAAGAAGATGGGGAGAACATGCAAACTCCACACACATGTAACCCAGGCCAAGACTCGAACCCAGGTACTAGAGGTGCAAGACAACAGTGCTAACCACTGCACAATTAATTAATTGAGCCGGTGGTGATATTTGACGGATGCGATGGAATGGCAGAGGTGCCCCTGAGGAGAGGTTTAGGAACCAAAATTCTTGTTAATTTTTATTGTGTTACTGTGAATTAGTATATGTTCAAATTGTGTTTTTATTGTAGTCGTTGTTCTGAGTACGTATACGCTTAAAAATTGCTTTAAACATTTTCATTGACTGCCTAAGACCCTTTGCACAGTGCTGTATGGGAAAAATGTTCTTTTTTTTGTAGTACAACTTAAAAGACAAAAATGTATTCCACAACGGTGTGGATTTTTTTTTTTTTATAAAGGTACCATTAGCACCCATGTCATCGGGATGGGGGGGGGGGGGGGGGGGGAGGGACAGAATAATCACACAGTTTAATGATACCTTTTAGAAAAGTCTGACATTCTACCTGTGATGTTTTACTCAAAGATTCCTGTATGCAGATAGCTCCGGCGATAATTCCGAGTTCTTCTGCTCCGGCTCACAGCAGAGAAATAACCACCTTCGCCAGGTATTACAGGAGGTGAAATTATGTTCACACTTTAGAAGCTATGGAAGCACTCAGCACTTAATAGAATTATTTGGAGAGGGCCCTTGAAATTAACATAATATGGACTTGAAATTTAAATTGCCTGAACGCGCAGTTGCGTGCACCGGCGCTCGCACGCTCGTGCGCAAAGGCCACTGTATCATTGTTTCTGTCCCATTTCATTTTATCCGTGTCAATGAAAGGCTCTAATTGGCAAATCGCCCGTCGTTCGCAAGAAGGTGGGATCTAGGGGTGCGGCTTCCCCAAGGAGGCTCTTCTGCTTTTAAGTTTCCACAGACATGGAATCCATCAACCGCTAAAATGTCTATTGAAGCTGTATGAAAAACATCGTATTTTCAAAACGGTGGGTCAGGATTCGACATCAGCAATTCAAAGTCCAGGGTCAGTAGTTTGTGCATGTAGGTATATTGAACGAAATATTAAAATGTTGAATATGATGAACTCTGTGCTGCTTTTATCATGAAGAGACTAGGATTGCAGAAAAAAAAAATCAGGTCTAATACCTTAACTTTTGTGGCGTGTTCCTTTTTTATAAAAATCGGTAAATTAAACAGATAAAAAAGTCTGGTTGAATAAGAACTTAAAACAGTAATTGATATGTTCTGCGCATAACGAACGGCCTGTACTGTCTGCAGTGTAGTAGCCCACAATTCCACAGCTGCATGTTGTAGCCCAGCCCCGAGGTTTAGCATGGTCTTCCTCTGCCAGATTCCGGTACCTCTATCATCTCATTTCCTGCGATCTCTTTAGATGCATCACTAGCAACATGCAGCGCATATTGTTATTGGTATACTAGTGTACAATGATGCACGTTTGACCCGTTCGTATTAATGCTGTATTGATGACCGTGACCTTGAGTGACTCCATGACTGTACAGACGTGAACCTTCATGATAGGTGCTGGGCAGCTGATTCCCAGTTTCAAGACACACCTGATATGACAAAGATGGTCACAGGACCAATTTTATACTGCGGCTTGAATGTGTAGCCTGACACTATCTTCATTTATTCTGATAATTATTCTTCCCTGTACATGGCTATCAGTAGGTTTATCACAACCAGTCCTGAGCTTCTAAATCCCTCACTTCTTGTCAAATTCTCCATGACTAGCACCCTACTCCTAATCTCTTCCATATTTATAATCCATTCTGTCCATAACACCAGGTCACCATGGTTTAATCTAGTCTTCCTTAACTGGTTCAATTTCACTCTCTACCTTTCTGCTTCAGCAATCAGTATTAACTACTGAATAGTTATGTTCGACATATCGTGTCTTGCCTCAGATGACCTAAGTAGAAATCCTTAATAATCCTCGTGGGGAACATACCTTAGAAGTATTCAAAAGAAGCATTTTTTAAAGTATTCAACAAAGCTGAGGCACCAGGAAACTAAACTATCCCCATGAACACTTACCAGTGCTTATTCAACACTGAGAGTGTTAATTCAGCCTTTGATAATTTTGCCATAGTGATATCTTCAGTGGTACAGAACCGACGGCACAGATGGAAAATCTCATCCATCCCTAGGTCTGATTTCATGTTAAATTGTAGTTAATATATCCTCCATATGACGTGATATTGAGAAGGGCATCATTGTCACACAAGACAGATGAGGCAGCAAAACGTAAGTTGTTTACAAGTCCAGCCGGCCTCCACACTACCCGCTGACACTGACATCCACTGTTGGCGCACTTGAAGTATTTGCTTGTTTGCAGATCTCAGCCTCAGATGGAAGATGATGCTGTACAGCCAGCCCTCATTTAGTGACTTAGGTTAGTGACCAAGTGCAAATACAATGGTAATAAGAAACTTATTTTGTACGCCTGACAACAATGCAAGTGAGAGAGATCTTTGAAGTAGAATGTATAAAATGTTGTTAAATATGTCATTTTATGAAAATGAAATTGAGTATGGAAGTTGTACACACAGGAATGGTCACTCCTTGGCTACAGTGATTTTCAGTGACCATTTCGATTAATGGCCTGATCGTTGGATAGGGACTCGGTCATGAAACAGTGGGTGGCTGTAATTATGTTTAAAGCAATTTCTTATAACAGTGAAATTCATTCACAGGACACGATGCAGGGGAATGCTCTGGATGGGACGCTGGTCAATCACAGGGCACATGCTTACAAAGATGTGTTTTTGGACTATAGTGGAAAGAAGAGTAACTCCAGGAAACCTGCACAACCCAGGCAGAATTATCAAGATCCACATACACAGACCTGGGGGCAGGAATCAAACTTACCTTAGAGGCAACAGTGCTACCTGCTGAGTGATTGTGCCTCCTTAATACAGCTTTTATAATAAATCATATTAAAGATACTATACCATACCATACTATACTATACTATACTATGCTATGCTATACTATACTATGCTATACTGTGCTGTGCTATAGTATACTATACTATGCTGTGCTATGCTATACTATAGTATGCTATGCTATACTATACTATACTATTGTATCTATATGTGTTTAGCCAAGAAAGGCTGAATATGTTTTTTTTCAAAAGGGTTATGAAAACAAAAACACAGCTCTGCAGGTCCCCCCACAGTGTAAAGCACTTCACTGTTCACTTATTTATTTACAGATGGGACTGCGGTACTGCAGAAGCTGGTGATTTCTCTGCTTGTCGCACATCAGCGGCGCCTCCCACAGCTGCGGCGCCGGATAAATGGGCCGCGTTGGGCGTGCGCGTCCTTGGGCATGGAGCGGGCCATGCTGGGCATACGGGCCTGACGCACTGCTACGCACAAGGGATGTCTGCCAGGAAGCGAGCCCTCACCCTGCCCTTTCTGTTAGTGCGAGAGGGTCTCGCTGCTGGGGTGTGTGATGCCACATCGAGTGGTGCGGCTTTGGTCCAGCAAGGTCAACGCCGATAATTCTTGCCAGTACCAGAGCAACATTCCTCTCAGATGATCCGGGATGCCTCTTTTCCGGGGACCTGCCTCCATGTTTCACACCACTTCTTATCTTCTATTTTCATGATGCAAACCAGTTAGGCATCATTTCCTGGACTAACAGAAACTGAGTGATTGAACCCCCCCCCCCCCCCACCCCACCGCCTCACCCCCCCGACAGGCCCGTCTGCAGCATAAAAATCCAGACGGAGCAGGGAGTTTGTCGCTGTGTGGGAGGGAGACAGACAGCGGAAGGATCTGTGCTGCTTAAGGTTTATGAGACACTTAGCCGGGATTCTGCCACCGCTCAGATCTGTGGGGGTGGGATGATTCACTCTGTGATTGGCCAGTATTGTTTTTTTGGAAATATGGAATTTCAAGGGTTCAGTAAATGGAAAATATACTAGAGAATACAATTCACAATTGGTAAAGAATGACAGCATTTCCCCATGAACGTTAAACACTTATTTTCGGCAAACCTTAAACATTTTTTATTTGTTTGTTTGTTTTTTTATCTGTTTTTGAGCCTCATTCGTTTAGGAGACTTTAATTACATGTCTTTTCCTGCGGGGGCCAACCGGGGAGAGGACAGGAGCCCAGCATCCTGGACGCATCGCTGCCAAAGCTTTTCTGTGCCCCCTGATTCACAGGCGTGGTGCGGAAATCATTTTTATCAGCATTAGTGAACACTGACATGCCCGACGGTAACAAGGGCACATTTTGATTTGCTATAATGTAATCTATCAATGGTTATTTAGCTACATTCAGTGTTTATTTGTGTTGGGGAACCTTGCAAATGAGGACGTGTAATTTAAAAGGTGATTTCCATTCAGCCTGAGCTTTGTGTTTAATGCTCTGTTAAATGCATTTCCTCAGTGACAGGATATGTACAGTTAAAGCCTGTACGTTTCAAAGCCTATTCACACACGCAACGCGTGCATTTATATGCATGAAATCTGTAATTGACTTATAGCAAAGAGTCTCCACGTGTTATTAAATTAAAAATGATCCATCAATATCAATACGTAATAAAGTTTTCATCTGTGGCACAGGAGAATTTTAGGCCTCGGAACAATTAATTTAAGCCTTGCTGACAATCAGATTTATGAAAAATATATAATATATATTTAAAAAATTGTAATCAATTATTGAATGTAGCTCTTCAGCAAGAAGAGAAAATGTGTGTGTGTGTATATATATATATATATATATATATATATATATATATATATATATATATATATATAAATATATGTGTGTGTGTATGTGTGTGTGTGTGTGTCTGTGTCTCTGTGTGTGTGTGGAGATAGAGACTTCAGGTCCAGAGAGTATAAATCCAGACCAAGATTTTGTTTCAACCAACCAGTTGAGTCTCTGTGACTGTGACTCTTTATAATCAACGGGTTGGTTGACACAAAACAATATATATATATATATATATATATATAATATTTACGATACTTTGACTTTACGATGATGCAGTGGTGATGCACATACAGTAGTCAGCTTTGAATTTTGATCTGGTCCCTGTCGTGTGATACTGTCCACTGACGCCGGGCGACGGCAGCATCCAGGCACTCACACACACACACACACACACACACACACACACACACACACACACACACACACACACACACACACACAAAAGGGCATTTTTAGTTTTTTCACTGCAGTCATGGGGACCACGAAAGGGGAAAAAATGGGTATTCATCACGTTGTGGGGACATTGTGTCCCCATAAGGTAAGATATACCCGCTCACACACACACACACACATACACACACACACACAAAAGGGCATTTTTAGTTTTTTCACCGCAGTCATGGGGACCACGAAAGGGGAAAAAATGGGTATTCATCACGTTGTGGGGACATTGTGTCCCCATAAGGTAAGATATGCCCGCTCGCACACACACACACACACACACACACACACACACACACACACATATATATTTTTTTTCATACATTAATATGCTTATGCTGTATACTGTATTAGTGCACTAGTTCCAACCTGCACCCCTCTTTCCAGAAGGGGGGGCAATGACGCCCTTGTTGGGAAGCCCAGGACCGATTTGTTCACCTTAAGCATTATCTTGCTCAGGTTTTAACGAAACGGCACGACTCACCGCACTGCTCCGTAAGCGTTACCCACACTAACTTAACCACTCTGGATCCAGAAATTCAACAGCTGCCCTAAAAACGCTTCGGAACATGGCAGGGGGGTGTGGTGTGTGAAGCCGTGCCCCGTGTGGGGCACATGGGTACCGTGACAGGTGATCACCTTTGGGGGGGTGGGGGGGAGGCACATCCATGAGCAGTCAAGGGGCACTGCCAAGGCTACGCTCATGCCTTACTGGCTTTTAAATGGCAACCCAGCCAATTCTGAAGCAGTGCCGGTTAAATTGCAGTTGAAGCACATCACAACAGGGGTGGAAATTAGGCCAAACAACTGCTGGGCGTATTTAAGCGTCAGTGTTAATACGGCACTACAGAGGACCAGCTTGCACCAGGCGCAACCCCTCTCCCCCCCCCAGCGCAATCGAGTCTGACACGAGTTTAACGACACACCGCCGCCATTCCCCAACAGTTCAAAAGGATAATAAAATGAAATGTCCGCAGTGTTAATAATGTTGGATTATGATTATGGGCCCGCTGAGAATTCCTCACTTACGACGGGAGGTAAAGTCCAGCTGTAGGGCAATTACATCCCCTGTCCTTCGCTCAATTTAGTCCAGCTTGAAACAGATGCTCATATATACAATATACAATTAAAAGAAACGCAAACGTAAAATTTCCCTCGGAGATTGTGTGTGTTGATCTTTATTTTGTTCTGCTTTGGAATTCAGGAGCTGCATTCCATTTATAATCACTGCATATTAATTATTGCTGATTAATAAGAAATGTCTGGTGCGATAGTCTCTGAAAGTTACATATGGCATCATAACGGAGAGAACGCAAAAGCGAAGTCACTGGTTAAAAAAGTCGCCCAGCTTGGTGCTGTGGTGTCCAGTACTGGGATTTTTATGTCATACCTCACTGGGAAAAAGTATCTATGAATAAAAATGAACAATATATCACTACTTGTTTTATATTATTCATTCAATCATTGATTGATTGATTCATTCATTCATTGAATCATTTATTCGTTCGTTCGTTCATTTGTTCATTCACTATATAGTTTGTCTTATTTAAAGTCGCAGGGTTCAGATCCTCCCCCGGAAACTATACATGTTCTTGTATTATTCTCCACAATTTCTTTGATAATTTCCTGGCCCAAAATACCCAGGCTGCGCTGTAGGTGTCAGAGCGACTCCTCTGTCTCTTGTCGCCTGTCAGCGTTTCGCCGGTAGCCGGACTGAAAACTCTGCTGAGTTTGCGCAGAGGTCAGGAGCGGGCCGGCGTGAGGCTGGACAGCTAGCCGTCAGCACGCGGATCAGTGATATTCCTCCAATAAATCATCCGGGTGACCTTTCCCGCGGCGGAGGCCTCGGGACGTAACTCCGGCATCGGAGAGCCACCCCACTGTCTCTTTAGGGCCGTGCATGTTCTGCCTCCCAGTCCATATTCCTCTCAGCACCGTACCTGGCCAAACTGCAATGGCAGCAGATATTTAACATGCGCCATCCTTCATACAGGGAGGATTAATGTGGGACGCTGGCCTGTACCCGTAGCTCGGGGTCCTCTGCGGGCGAGCTGACCCTCGGCTCGCCCTGGCAGACGTTACGCAATTAGGATGTTAACTCTTGGCGGTGGTAGTGATCAGGAGGTGTCGGTGGAGGTGGGGGCAGGTGGTGGTGGTCGACGCTCAGGTGTTTCCGGCATATGCTGCGTGGATGGGAGCCCCCACTCGCCCCCCTCCCCCTTTACCCCTTCCCACAGAGGGCCAACTGGGGAGAGGGCATGACTGCACCTTGGCACTGACATGCCCAATATGCTGAGCTCTCCATTTTACAGAACCGCCGCCGTGCCGAGACTAATTGCCGCACAGGATGCATGACACTGATTGCTTGTGTTAACTCATTAAAGGCATTTTTCTTGTCATTTTATTTTTTCGTTATTTAAAGGGGATGGCGAAGGGGCTGGTGTTTGCAGTACAAAAGTGATTGTGGATGGTACAATTTTTGCGACGGGATTTTTTTTTCTTTCCGTGCCCACTGAGGGTACTTCTAGATCGCCTCCTTTTAAACACATTTGAAAACCAACACCTGTGCAAACCGTAATGAAGCCTTAAGTGGTAATGTTTATAATATTGACGAATGTGGATAATGACTCTGCGGCAGAAAGAGTGCAATTTTCAGGCACCGGTGTGCGGTGGGCCAGGAGCGAGTAAATGAACTCCTCCGAATGCGCGTTTCTTATATGCATATGTCACAGCTATTAGCTCCCACTTCTACATTTTCGAGAGTCTCGCTCCCATTTCCTTTCCGTGCGATCCACAGTGACGGCGTGCCTAGCCACAAGCACTGGGCTAAAGTGACCATTAACTTTCTATCGCATATTCGCCATATGCAAGATTGCTGCATCTCTACCGCTTTTGGCCAATTAGTGCCATCCAGGGCTGTGAATGCGCAAAATCCCACGTGCTTTCCGTGACTGCACTAACGCAGATGTGAACGAGAAGTGCTCAGAAAAAAGGAGGCCTCTTGCATTTGTGCATAATATCTCATAACACTGACTTTTCAAAAAGTTCTGTAGCATTTTAACAGAACTTTCGTTTTGAATAAATATGGAAATAACTTTGCACACACAGTACGTTTCATTTCTATGATCTGTTCCGTAATTTCAGACCAAGGCCAGGCTACTTTTTGTCTCCTTTGTGCTGTAAATGCAGGTATTTCTGCATGCTATGGTATACGCTGCTGTAAATGCAGGTATTTCTGTGTCCTGTAGTACATGCTTCTGAAGATGTCTGTAATTCTATGGTACATGTTGCTATAAATGCAGGTCTGTCTGTATGCTGTGGTACACACTGCTGTAAATGCAGGTCTTTCTGTATCCTGTGGTACACGCTTCTGAAGATGTCAATATTTGTGTAATTCTATGGTACATGTTGCTGTAGGTGTAGGTTTTCCATAGCACCCGCTGCTGAAGATGCAGGTCTTTCTGTATCCTGCAATGCATAACACAGAGACTTACATAGCTGAACATCCCTCGTTTTAAGAGGTGAACACATCAGACATATTGGACAAAGATGTTTTAGGAGCATATGTGTACACATAGCCGTACTTTTATTAGCAATTTACAGATGCAGTGTTATTATTAAGAGGCCCCTCTGATTTATGAGTGTCGACACAAAAATTATGCCTGGTCGACGTAAGACATAACATTCGCTCGCAGAACAAATAAATGAATAAATGAGATGTAAACCTTTCTCAAGTAATTTCACTGTTCATTAATTTGTAGTACGCGTATTCTATCATAGATCTGGGTGTCCTTAAACATTATGCTGTAACTCCTTGAGCAGAGTCATTTACATTCAAATATCACGTTCTCTTCTTCTGTGTATATGCTTTGCTTTATATTTAGGAAATAAATGGTTTTCAATCATCATTAGCATAACTTTATCGCATCATCCATCACCTTTCAACAATTTTATCTCAATATGCGTATGGCTAGCTAATATTTCATTACTTTTATGTCCAAAAACACAAGATCTAACATATCAGCTAGAGGAAATGCGTACTGCCTGATTCTTTTAATGTATACTAAATTGCTTAGTGCTTGCTTATTAAATCTTGCCACATACACATCATCGTTAACCTGTGTCTTAGAGTTTGACTGTAATTGAATTTAGTACTTAATATGGGCACTGGCAAATGATGTTATTGCTTGATTTTGATTTGATACATAACCACGGATAATACGAATCAATAAGTGTTAAATTAAACACGTGCTTTAAAAATTATGATAAAAAAACTGTTTGGTTTAGCTTGATAGTAAGCCGTTGCGAAGGGCAGCTATTGCACAGTGTATCATTAAGAATGATCATTCAGAATGTCTACGCGCTTTAGGAAAGTTTTAAGCTCCCTTTGGTTTGATGTGTGTTGTATTATAATATGACACAATGTTTCAAAATGTTTAATATTAAAAGATTTAATTGAGTACTTGATCACCTGTATATCCCCCTCCTGCCAGATTTGTAGCTGTGGTGTGCAGGATTAGGGTCACATGTCTGGAGAGCCTCCAGGTGATTGGACGACTTTCTGTGTGGTGTTTTTAAAAGTGAGTGATGACATTGGCAGCTCCAGACGACACTCTGGAGATGACGTCATCCCGAATGCTTCCATACGGAACTCCAAAAGCTGAGTTGGACATGGACAAGTTGTGTCTCCTGGCCATCTCCAGTATAGGTGGATAGTTCACGTCTAGAAAGTAAAAAGTCCAGACTAAGATTTTAATTCTACCAACCGGTTGAGTGTGAAGAGTCACAGGGTACTGGTTGGCTGAAACAAAATCGTGGATTTTGACTTTTTTAACTTGAACTTTCTACCTCTGATCTCCGACCTTGTTCCTGGCCACCTGGGCTGAAGGGGGCGCTCCATACTGGCGACTGGCAGAGCGGCAGGCGGGGCAGTTTTGCAGCTCCCTGTGCCCCCTGTGGGAGCGGACCCCGGCATTCATCAGCTGCAGGGTACCCCCTGTCTTTCTCCCCCATTACCTCTCTCAGCAGGAGCAACCACAGGCAGTCCCGCACCAGACGCCTGGTAATAAGCACTGGGGGGGGATAACGGCCCTAGTGTAAATGAAAATGTAATGTAAAATGTAAATGAAAAGCTGTTATTTTGGCCTCCTCCGTTTTCCATTATTATCGCAACTGTTACTGGTGAAGTTGGCCGTCGTACGTTCTGGGGTGACGCAGTTCCGCGTTCTGTCACAGGAGGCGCCACCGATCCAAGAGAAACTTGAAGAGCTTAGCTACAAGAGCGCTCTTAGTGAACGGGGAATGGATGCGCAATATAAGGCAGTGTGCGTGCAGTGCGGAAGGTCGATGCGGGCTCGAACATGAACGGCAGCTTACGGGAATCTAACATGCCACTAGAGCCACAAATGGCTCACTGTTTCAAGAGTACAGAGTGGCTGGAAAGGGGCAAAGGGGATGCCAAATGAGGACTGTCGTCAGGGCTCAGTGGATCAGGTAGTGTCATTCTGACAGTGGAAGGGGTGCAACCACATTGTGGAGAGAGACAGGGACAAAGAAGGAATCGACTGCGATGGACTGACATTGTTCCGTGTGGCTAATAATAAAGGCTGAAAGTATTCATAAAAATTTAACGGCTGTTGAAAAACATGTATAGATTGCTGTATTCTGACAAAGGAAGCTTTGTCTTTGCCTTGCACATGGTGGTAGGAGATGCTTGGGGGGGGCCTGTCACCTTCTGTTATATTTGGTCATAAAAAGACAAGGAGGCCACTGCTCTCCACCTTTCCATACGTGTGCAAATAAATCTCTGTAATTTGAAAATGATGTGGGAGTAATTTATGAAGAAATAAGCGTGTGCTCCTTTAAGAATTTATGGGGCGTGGCAGGGAATATGCAAATGAGCGCTGAGGGAGAGGCAGAGGTTGTGGCCAGCTGCCTCAGAGGGGTCTGCCTCGTCTGGCCGTGGTGACATTGCTGCTTACAGTGCTCCTTTGATCTGTTTGTAAATGTGTAGCTACCCCTAAAATTCCAAAGCACCCCCCCGCCGCTAACTCCATTCCATCTCATCCGCCATGAAGCACAAGACCCCCCAATCTCCATTTTCTCACTTCTGCACACCTGCAGTATAATTGTCCCGCAATGAGAATTCCAGCCATATGCTGCTGCGGAATATGAAAGGCTGCGATTGTTTCTGGGATACTTTCCTCGGCTGTATTATTATTATAATTATCCTAACAATTGTTTTGATGGTTCAAATTACTCTTTTTTTCCCCAGTCATTATCCCCAAAGCATGTGTAGTCTGGTCAAGATGAAAGATAAGAAGTTCTATATATGTACTGCAATATGATAATGGGTGTTGATAATTAATATTTGTTCCCACCTGCAGAGCAAACTGCAGGAAAGTGTACAAATTAATGTGAGGATTTTGGTCAAAAGTGAAAAGGTTTCTTTCTGAAGACCAGTATGAGAAGTAGGACATTTTTTCAGACTGGCCCATAAAACCAACATACCCTCCCGGGACATCCTGCTTTCTTGCCCACCTTCAATCACCAGCACCTGACCTCCTTTTATATACATTCCTCCTTCTCTCAACACTCATTTCCAGATGTTCCCCAGGACCCTCACGCAGGTTCTTGTCACCCTTCTGCTGAACAAACAAACAATCCCTGTCCTCTAAAAGCAAACCTTTTGACTCTTTCTGAATTACTGTCCAGTGCCACCGCTTACTTTTCTACTTAAATCATCTAATCCTGCTTAAAATAACGTTTGCCAAGAAGTCTCTATAGTGTCTTCTGTGTAGCGCAAGTCCTGATCATTCCTGGTGGAGCTCCTCGCTTAGACTTCGGGATGTGGTCTGCTAGACCTCTGGGATCTATTTGGAAGTTTACCCCTACAGTAAGAGCGTTGCTTTGTCCATCATCCGTACGATTATTTCAGCAATGACTCAACGTAACACATGGATTCTTACCAAGAAATCCTTACGAACGTGCGTTACAATTTTGAGAAATCGCACAATGATGCAAATATTCTCTTAGGATAAGATGTAGTACACAAGAACAACAAATTAAATAGAAAGAATAAAATATGTCACTTCGAATTTTCAGAAATTTAGCTTTGAATAAAGTCTTTGCTAACATCAAACAAAGGGACGGAGAGTGTCTTACAGTTCTTGGTAGACTTTCTCCCTGGGTGAAGCAGTACTGAAGAGGTGGATAATCATACAGAACCACCTAATACTACACCAATACATCCTGTCTACATGTCATTTTTGTGGCACAGTAACAGTTTATCAACCATAACAAGTCCAGGAAGCACACATGTATGAGAATAATAAGAGGAATGATAAAATATTTAATCATAATGCATTTTTGGTGTTTTTGTTGATGAAAGACTTGTTGCACAAATCAGAATCAGAATTTCACAATTTATCTACATTTCCAAAACGGTATAAATTAAAGATTAAGGTAACTTAATCTGAAGAGGATCCTACTGTGACAGCAAGCCGATTCTGAGAGCGACAGGCCGGGTGTTGACCCCACCGAGACCTTTAGCCCGCACAATTGTTTATTGACAGAAAAAGACAATGGACTGTCTACCTAGGAGTTAAGTCAACCTCCGCTTTGTTTGATGCTGCCCATTTGATGGGAGTTTATCCCTGACCTTCTGCGGTGGAAAATGATGACCAGGACACTGTGTACTAACCTTGACATTCAGAGAGCTAAATGGCTTGTCCCAGGAGCAGTCAGCAAACAGACAGACGGGCTCAGAGGGACTGGGAACTAATGAATCCATAGCTGGGCCGGTATTTACGGTACATGTATCAGCACTGAGCATTTCCTCTGTTCCAGGTGTGACTTCCTGCTGTGTGGGGTGTCAGAGGTCCGTTTGCCGGTCTGGGAGCCTCACAAACAGCCAAGAAATGGATGCTTGGAATTTCTCACATTTTTTTTTTTTAAGTGTGCATCACATGTTTTATTTTGGCAAAAATGACTGATTTACAGCAGTAGATCAGCTGTCTCCAGGCAAACCACACTATGAGCAGAAGGCATTATTAGTAACTAAACCTGAATTACTGCTATGAGGTTTTCTTTTTTCCTATTGTTCACATCTGAATGAACTTGCGCACTGTAAAAATCCAGGCTGTAAGCATGAAGTGCTTGCATAGTTCAATGCATGCCGAAATTATGCAAAAGTATCACACCGACCTACCCCACAACAATAAAACTCAATAACTAAAGCTTTATAGTCAAATAAGGAGACTTTCCTCTTCTGTCCTAATTCTACAGACGTCTGAACTGTTATTTAATGCAACCGCTAGCTGTCATAAAGTGGTATATTTTATTTACAGAAATGTTTTATCTTGGAAATATCACATGCATTATTTATATGAAAAAAATTCACAAGTGCCAAATTTTTTCTTCTAATATTCACCGCATTTAGTAATGAAATGGACACAAATGTTAACTGTTAATTAATGTAAAGAGACACAGATACTTCTAATCGTTACAGAATTTTCGGTTGTACTAAATGTAAAAGCTTGTGGTTTTAAGTGAATAAGTTCCACCATCCCTTCAGGTAAAATGCGCACTTGCTTTGCTATGCAGATGCCAACCGGATGTAGTCAGCATGCCGGTCTACAGGGGGCGATATGCATGCATACCAATCAGCTTGTTTTTCGCTCTTTAATGTGATTTTTTTGTTATTGCTGCCCGGATGCCTGACTGCACGCCTTTGGTCCTTATCGGCAGGCAGTCACAGGTGACGGCAGCCCCCGCCTTCCTACTTGTTTACGGTACAACGGAACAAACCACAGAAGGGTGACCTCTCCGAAGTTTACGAGATCCGAAATCCGAGCAGCAGCGGCGACTCTAAGCGGCCACAAGGGAACCCGTTTGAGTCGCCTGCGCGGTACTGAGACAATTGACCTCTAATGGATAACTCTATCTCCCCCCAACATGAGCCGGGAAGGCACCGGAAGGCCCCGGAAGGCAGCGAGACAGCCACATACTCCGCTGGCACCGAGCCAGTCCAAAATGAATCCCATCGGTAGTAATGCAAATTGCTCTTTCTTTGACAGCCAGATCTCCCAGATCACATTTTGATGGTATTAATGACTATTTGCATAACAATTACCTAGCGCCCCTGGCTCAACAGCCGAGATTCACATTAAATAAACACCTAGCTGGAGGTGCACAGACATGCCATGTCACGTTATATTGAAGATTAGCTCAAATAACTTGCAGCTTCAAATGTTGCACTTTGCCAGTTTTTTTTCAACTGGATATTTGTTACTGAGATGGTATCTGATGTGAAAATCTCTCAAGGATACAGGAGAAGGAACTTTTTAATGAATACTGCCAGCTGATTACACTTAGCTGCACATATAGCTCAACATTTGGCTGAACTCCAAGTGCACAACCGCATTAATTTTCTCTTTATAAATATATTAATAAATGCAAAAATAGGGACTATTACTAAAGTATAAGCTGTTTAAGTAACTTCGACCAAACCCATCTTATGCATATCTCAAATGATGCATTGTGGGTAAATGGGATGCTTTTAAACAGTATCATCGGTCTACCTCATGCACGCATAAGTGAATGGTGTGTGAGTGCGCCCTGCGATGGGTTGGCATCCCATCCTCGGTTGCTCCCTGTCTTGCACCCATAGCCTCTTCGATAGGCTCCAGATCCCCCGCAATCCTGAATGAGACAAGCGGTTTCAGAAAATGGATGGATGGATCAATGAAGGACTTCAGCAAAAATGGCCGGAGTTTATTTGCCTGTTGAAGGTATTAAACCTGAAGCATGTTAGCTTTTCCACTCATTTAATAGATGGGACCTGGCACAGAACAGAACATGGTAAATTTATTCGATTGATTTGTATTGCAGTCGATGTGTTCATTACATTCACTATAGAAAGGCCAGATCTTAAAATGAAGTCCCTACAAAAAAACAGAACAGGCACCCATATTCTGCAATAAATTACTGAAAATGCCGGCCTCCACACTACACACGATGCTAATTATGCCCCACCACCGTGTAACTCCCAGCCATTGGCCACAGATCACATGATAAAATATGATGCACGGTCTGAATGATGCTCTGGAGAAAAACCTGAATCAACCTAGACTGATTATGCTGCCATTTTTCAACTAATTTGCTGATGCAGAGTTCCATTATCTTTGCAAACATAATATCAATAGCTGCCAGGGTGTTAAAAAAGGGAGGTATTCCCTGAGCATTATTAATCAATTATACTAATTGAATTTCTTTTTTTCAGGAAGAAATGTGGTTAGCGGAACAACATTTTGACCAATTACTCGAATGGATTGCAGGTATGTTGTTAAAACACGGCCCGCTCCATTACTGCTGTGTTCTTCAATGGCCTCTAAAATGCTTCAGAAGGATTGCATAACACTGTATGACATCTGAGTGAAATTTCAGTAGACACAACAGTTCAGGAGCAAAGCTGAAATGATACAGCACTTCTGGCATACTATAGTCATTCATAACACTATCTATTCTTATACACTAGTCATCATATTGTATGTGAATCCCTGTAATTCATTTTATAATTCACCCAAATTTGAAAACAAGCATCAATAAGCTATTTCCTGTACCATACATCATCATTTCTCATCAAATCAATGCTTAAAAAGTTTTGCCTTTTTGCCCCTGTTAGTCAGGTACTTGCAGTCAACAATCAGAGATCCAGGAAGGAAAGAAGCAGGAGATGATGGAATTCTGCCCTTAGAACTCAGTGTATCACACGGACATTCATTCTGTACTCACCTTTTCTCTGAGGGTACTGGCAGAGGAATGTGCAGATGAACGACCTTGACCAGCAGAGGTAAACCGATGACAGATTAATTCCAGACAGTACTCATCGCTCCCCGCTGCATGCCCGCATCTGATGCCAGACCGTAAGACTGGGCCTCATCCTGCCGCTCCATCTTGCTTTAGAAATAACAGAAACCCAAAAGCCTTTCTTGTTGCATGGAGCACAAATCGTCCACACACCCAAACCGTATGGGCAAAGCATGGGGCGTTTCATTCGAACTGGGAAGTCGGACTTTCCAAGGAAATTTCAACTGGAACGTCCCCTGAAGCTGGAATTTCGACTCGGAAAGTCGCAGCATTCCACACATCCCCGAGCTCAGAATTCAAGATGGCTGAGCGCTTCAGCAGAAGTGAAAGCCATAGTTAGATGCTGTTTATTAGTACTCGTTTGGCTTATTTGTGTCTCATTGTAGTTGTAGACACAGTTCTGTCCAGCTTTTATCCATGGACATGTTGCTACGGTATTTGTACACACAAAATACCATGTAATGCGTTGCTATCAACTGGTATTGCTAACAATGACGAACAAGGAACCTGGCTAGAACTGGTATTGCTAAATGGCTTTCCGACTTATTCTACTGGAACGTGTTTAATTTGTGTGTGATGTCATTCCTATGTCTGCCTTCTGAGGTAAATGAAAAGCAGCATTAAAGACACAAATCCAGCCAAATCTGTACAATACACACGGAAGACAGATCAGTCCACACAACAGGGCAAAACCCAAACCCTGAATTTTTACAGGTGTCAGGCTATATATCAGCGCGACACTGATTCGCCACCCCGTCTGCTTATTTTGATATCTGTGTGAATCCCTAAGCATGCATTTTGCCATTTCTGCTTCCATGTGAATCTCTTCTCAGCCTGTCATCCTTGTCAATGTCAATAAGTCAACCATGCCTTGCGAGGGGTTAAATAATTACCTTAATGTAATCTTGTTTATGGTTACGGTCTGTAAATTATTTCATAGGGGCTTGCCTACTCAACGTATAAAAGCTCTTTTATCTCTGACACTACCATTTGCAACAACTTTATGGCATAAAATTATGACTCATACTTTTACAGGCCTTTCCATTTTCCATGGCCTTTTTCGTGAACCGTCTTGACCTGTACATTTTGTTAATTGCCGCGCAGCTTCTAACCTGGGTAATTGGCGATGGCTCTCTCTGCTTCAGGTTGCCGTGCTGATCTACGGAGCCTGCTGACAGAGTATCTCGGACAAATACGGCAGGAAAAGGTCAAAAGGAAGGTAAAATACCAAGGGAAAGGATACCAAACAAAGCAGGCTGCCGCACACACGCTACCAAGCATGGGTAGCCAGAGAGGCTAGTGATGACAAAATGTTCTACGGCCTCCGAAATAAGGTTCACTTTGAGAGGATGGTGCTCAAGAACTCCCTGTTTCAAAGCTGTGTGTGTTTAATAAAGGCAATGAAGAGTTTTGAGAACTCTCCGGCGTTTCGAAAGCGATTGCTCGCGATGATGGTCCCCGGCTCCAAGGCACCGCCCGCTGTCCAGCACATCCAAACCGTGGCCAGACTTCCTGTAAAAGCATCGGCATGTTTGTGGAGTTTCGTTTTTAGTGTCGAGGCACAAAGGAGGTGAACAGGATGGCCAATGAGGAACGGTATGTGAACAGAGTGATATTAAAGAGCGATGATAAGGTGAGTTCATTGTCGCAACGGGAAATGGAAAAGGATTCTCTCTACAACAGTAACAAACTTGTGGTCTTCTTAAGGTAATAAAACACATAAGATGAAATCAAAGAATAAATTAGTAAAAAAAGATCAATAATACAACACAATAAGAGACCTAAACGCTTGTTTTTACTGGCCACACACACACGCACACACACACACACACACACAGCACTCATCAGACAGGCACGAGCATGCCAGCACACGGTTGCATGCGAAGACGCATTCCTGCGATATGTGTGTGGCCCGAGTCGTCTTTCCGCCTACGGACTAAATACATCCCAGATACCACAGTGCCCTGGGATTTCTGTGGTGATGCGGCGGGTTCTTTGTTTACTCGGGATCTGAGTACCGGCCAGGGGGGTCAGCGGGAGGCCAGGCTCTCTGTGCCCATCAGTCAGCAGTCGAGGTCACACGGTCCGGTCCCGGAAACCCTTATAGGATGTGCTCTTGTGTGGGTTATCTGCGACGAGGATGCAGTGCTGGGCAGGCATCTGGCCGGGGGGGTGGGTGTAGACATCAGAAGAAACTAAAGACAAATACAGATCAGAGGGACAAAGTCATTTTGCATTCTCATTTTCATCTGGGACTTTCCCCCCATACCATAAAAACCACCTCTGTAACCGTTTGACTGGCTGTGGAGGGAAATCACAGAAGTGACCAACTCTGCATGTTTGGTATGTGGGCAGGAGGATGCTGCATCCTGTCCGGTCTGGAGGTGACAAAAGGTTCAGAAAATTACACTCTGGAAAGAGTATGGCTAAGTGGACCAGGTAGCATTGCTGCATTGGTCCCGGGGGGCTCTCTCTGCAAATTTTAGTGTAGGGATCCACAAAGAACGCTGTACGCCAAACCTGCCTGGCGTGTGTGTGTCACTGACCTTCACAAGAAGTGCTGCCCACTTGCTGTCTGTCATAAGAAGACACACACTCGCACACACACACACACACACACTAGTGGTGGGGTCTTCCAGCTGAATCTCCAGAGACCAGGAAGAAAACACGGCTGGGATCAGCTCACATGCAATTCAGATGAGCGCTGTTAATCCAGCATGAAATTAAATTTAAAACTTGGACTGCAGCTCATTTCTCTCCTTTGATTTTTTGCCAGATACCACGAGAAGGACGACGGCCCAAGCGGGCGCGGCGCGATCGCGTGCGTGCGTGTGCGCGCGCGCGCGATCCGTATGTGCCCACGTGCGCGCGCGCAAAAATGACAGCGAACCGGAATGGTGCGGCTGGGCTGCGCTATCCGCACATCTCAAACACTCACCGAGAGGTCAGGAACATTGTTCTCATAAATAGCCGCTATTATATAACACGGCGAGATATCACAGTGAGGGATCTGACTGGGCTCTTGCAATGTGCGTTGTGATCGGTCGGAGCTTCTTTTTTCTAGGCTAATGTTCACATCGGGTCAGGATTGGAGGTGGAATTGAGCGATGCTGCTGAGTTCGGGGTTACCGAAGAACGGTACCCCTCGCTTCACTTTGGACGGCTAAGCAAGCACTTTGAAATAATAATAGATCAGTACAAAACCTGCATATGTGATACGTTTACTAAATGTATATTTAAAACAAGTGTAAGGTACATGCACACGCATCATTAAATACATATATAATGTTAAGTAAACAGTTTGCCCACATAATTTTCGTGTTGATTTTCACCACCTGAAAATATAATACAAATATGAATCATGCACAAAGATGAGCTATTTGAGTTATCAATTTCTTGGATTTTGCTTGTTTTTTAATTATTCCGTTTATAAGTAAATCCACAGCACTGATAGACTCTTGTGTCAGTGACCACAATGACCTAATAAAAGGGTTAAAAATAAAAGAATTAGATGCTATATTTTATGATAAATTTTTAATGAATTTTGTTTTTGGTGTGAAATGAGAGAGAGAACATATCAATAAAGAAAAAAAGTTATATATATATATATATAAGCAGTGTCATTCACAGTTATATTTATGGTGTGAAAATGCGTGCCTGTCTTAAAGTCCTCAGCACACAATGCCCCCCCAGTCCCGTGAAATGCCCCAGAATACCCCTGGAGCAGGGTTTTTAGTGGCGTACCCCTACAAAAGGGGTGGGGGGGGGGGGCGCCGGACTGAATCTAACATGCTTTTGTGTACACAAAGGCGCTGTGTTCCTAGATAAGATTGGGGGCTATGAAATAAATGGGACGAATCGGCTCGCCGTTCTTTCACGTCTCTAACAATGTGGCTGACGGCCCTGTCTCGTTCCTGGCTGCGTTCGGGCGGCACAAAGAGGGATCCGCTCCCAGACAGAGGGGTCAGGGGTCAGTTTGGACCTCTGGACATCTCCTATGCAAATGCCCGGCCCTTGTCATGTGAACACAGTGTGATTCACCCTGCCTCAAACAAAAGAGAAAATAATAATAATGGTCAGACAGCAAGCTTGTTTGCAAGGCGCCCAACAACAACTGCGGTCTCAGATCACCAGATTAGCCATCAGGTCATCTGCTCCGAAATCCATTTACACGACTCTGCTCTTTGGTCGTCGGCTCGGTGCAAGATTTATGATCTTTTACCCCAACGTGTCATGCACTTGGTCCCTCCTAATTAAAGGAGACATTATTATTCAAAATATCCATGTAGGGCCAGAGACCATGAGAAGGTCTGTTCGCTCCTCTGGCTGCCGAAAATAACCACAGGAAGCTCCGACATTCCGGCCCCTCCTCCCGGTATCTCGAGGGGGGTGTTGGGGAGCCTCTTCCAAACCCTCTGATCCACATGTTCTGGGCCGAGCGGCTTGGCCTCCACAGCGCTGACCACCCAGACATAAATTAATAAAAACCTAAAAGAGTAAATAAAAATAAAAAAGGTGTCTTTATGAAACAAACCCTTATTGCCTGCCCTTCAGCCCTTGGCATTTCCGCACCGACCCCTTAATTCCTTCGCAAGGTGACATCACTTGTTTCATCTGCGGGTGTAATGATTACCTTTGATGAAAAAGGGGGAAAAAACTTGCAGGAATGACAGAAATTTAGCATTTAAGGTGAGAACAATGGATGGTTTTACAGACGCGACGTGTCACTTGGGGCAGTAGAGGCTCTGTACAGGGTGTACAAAGGGCGCTCATATCTGCAGAAATAACCTGCTTTTGTTGTGGGTTTAATGTGGGGGGGGGGGCATGCCCCATGGGTGTCGGGGACAGGGCTCAGACGCAGCCTACCATCATGCCACCCCCCTGCGGGGCACGGTCCGCTTATTACCACTGCCGTCGTCATGGCCCAAGGCGTGGAACACGTCGCCAAGTGAATCGGGAAGGCCGGCGACACAGCGGACCGGGAGATGCCACCGGCTGCCCATTGGGGAGGGTCGGGCACGCGCGCCAAGGCCGAGGGGAAAATGGTGCGTGAGTTTGTGTCATGCATGCAAGGTCATCGGAACATCACCCTCCTGTCACACATCCAGCCCTAAACACGAAGCAACGCTGATAATTATTTTTCATAGATAAATGCATGCAGAAATATATATACACACACACACACACACACACAATGCATTGGCACAAGTCACCGTGCACCTCAATCGAATTACGTGGCTGCTGGATGAACATGTCACCTTTGGATTTATTCATTTGCATAAAACAATTACCCCATGGACAGTGGGTTCGATGTCGCCCCGGCAACTCGCTTCAGATGGTGGCATCAGCTTGAGACACACTAGACTGACTATAAATTAGCAATGAGCTGGGTCTGGCCAAGATGCATTATAGTGGTTATAAAGCATGAGGATTTATTTAAATAGATAACACACATGCAAATATGCCCGCTGGCATGGCAACCATCTTGATATGTGCTCTCCATATGTGGATCACGGCGCCTCTCCACACTCTGGAGACAGAACGGGAGGCAGTAATGAACTCTGATCCGTTATTAGGGCACAACAGCGGCCGCCTATTAACTCTTAATGGCTTAAATACAGTGTCTGTCCGCCGAGGTATGGAGTCCACATTCGCGTCCCGGTTTTTATCTTTTGATTTAATTCGTCACCAGGAGAGCCGGAAATGCGATTTATAAAAGGTGACAGGTCACAGTGTTTGATTTAGAATCGATTATGAATAATGTAATGGCAGGCAGCTGGTACCGAGGTTTTAAAGTCCAGTTCAAGGGATTTTCAGTGCCGTTTTTTTTTTTTTTTTTTAACACGCTGACACGACAAGAAGCGCGTGAAGATGCATATAACTCATACACTTGGTTATGTATATATATGTATATATGCATGCGTATTTGCATGTGTATATATTCATGTATATTTATGCGTGTTTCCATAGAGCGCAGGCTTCGCTACGGCAGTAGGCCGTCTTTCTCATTTTATTATTTTGCTTTGTTGTTTGTGAGCTTTCATTTGTCTTGCATGGATTCTCAAGAGTTAAAGGCGGGGGGTGGGGGGGGGGGAGTCAGCGGGGTACCTTTAATCTTTACATCTTCATGTTCTTGAGGGCATTTTACGGCACCTCTGCCTGGCTATCATTTTGTGCCGTGAAGATGTAGCCCTTTCTGGATCAATAGCTGTGCTGGGCTGAACACCTAATGGGAATCTTGCTGAGGGGACCGGCGGAGACGCCTCGCTCCCCTCAATCCCCGCTAAAGACGCCCTTTGTTTCAGTGCGTTTTTTTTTTTTTTTTTTTTGTACCACAAAATCCCATTAAGCGCAGCCGAATGGGAGAGCAGAACGCCGAGCATGCAGGTCTATGGAAATGCAGCTCTCTGCCATGCAGATCAGTCTGGGCCTCCTCTGCATCCCCCTCCCCCCCCACACCCCCATCACCATAACCCTGTGTGAGAATTTTAAGTAAAAATAATGCTTTAAAAAGCTATCGAAGAAATTATAGAGTGTTGGAAGCATTCTCTTCAGTCTCATATTCTCCGCAGAATAATTAATCGTAATACGCGGGAATATTTATCTACACCGTTTTCCATATGGCAAATGTGTTTTATCCATTAGCATACTTTAGGAAAGCTGGTCCCTCTGCCCTCTGGGAAATATGACATTAGGTCCTGGATTCTTTACCTATGAACACAAAGCGAAGTGGATGTTTATCGCCCTCTCCTCCCACCTGCATGATGACTGACTGACAGTTCACCTTTGTTATAGCACTGTGTACCAGCCGTGCCCTTAATCCCGCCCCTTTTCTTGTGCCCTCCCAGGTCACAGTGATAGCCAATGAGAGGGATCCACAGCTGGTGGAGGGTCGATCGACGGTGGGTGTGGAGTAACGTCCTGAATGGCCGCAAAGTGATGGCCAGAGATGACAAGAGTGGGAAAGCGGGATCGGGGGGTGGGGGTGTCCAAAGACAAGCCGAAGCCGAGGATTTACCGCAGCCCAAGGGTGTAGATTAAAGATATGAGAAGCAGGCAAAAGCAGCTGAATATTAGCATAACTTGGTGTTCTTCTGACTGGCATGAACAGATTTTACAAACCTAAAGTGCATTTTTAAGGAAATATGTGAGAACGTTTATATGTTTGTTTGTTTTCTGTTTGCTGCACACACACACACACACACACACACACACAAAATTGTACTCATATATTTGTGGGAAATCTCCATTCATTTCTATGGGCAAAACCCTAATCCCAACAATGACAACCTTAACCCCCACCCAGCCCAATAACCAAGAAGTAAGCAAACAAAATACAAGTTTTTTGTATTTTTATAAAACAGATTTTCATAAAATTGAGTTTCGTTTGTAGGGACTGAAAAGATCCTCCCCACAATGTCAAAGTAACAGGTTTTTATCACATTATGGGGACATTTGGTCCTCACAATGCCATATATACATGACCCTCCCCCACCCCCACCACAGATTAAGTATCTATATGTTTTTGGGGGGAGTCTCCATTCATTTCTCTAGGCATAACCATAATCCCAACTATGACAACCTTAGCCATTGCATTCACAGATTTGTATAAAATTGAGTTTCCCCTTGTGGTAATAAGTAACAGGTTTTCATCACATTCCGAGATAATTACACGATCACACAGACACATGCAAGCACACACCCTCACACCCTCATACACCGATGCCCACCTATTGTTGTACATGTCTTCCTTTGTGAACTAGCAGAACTATAATCAATATTGAAACTGCTGAACTTAGGTCCCGTGAGAGTTTTTCTTCACTCTTTCCTCATCTCCATAACATTTGTTATCTGATCTCAAACATTGCAACATTCACATTGCAAGTGATGACTTACTACGAAACTAAGCTTTGCTTGATATAACTGAAGTGTTACAACAATGATGAGAGAAAAATAAGACAATGTATGTGGTGAAAACATCCAATAATCCGACAGACTCTTTATACTGATGATTATTACAATAATATATTCATTGCATATCAATAGCATTTACTTAGAAGATATCATCAATCATCAATCAATTTACAGTACTGTAAAACTAAAACATTAATTAGTCTTATATTCATTTCCATATTATTTATTGAGCTATATGGTTGTTTTGAGACAATCAAAATAATTATGATTTTTTTAATGCGTGAGGGTCAGTGATAATATCCGTAGCTGTATTCTGCAGGCTGCAGTGTAGGGGACAGTAATGACATCGGGCCCGGAGCTAACGTGGTTTTCGACATTTTAGCGCATAAACAAGCGGCACATTCATGGCTATGCAGAGCTGGCTGGGGGACATAGTTAGCGATGGCTAAGTGGGCCTGTCCCTGTTGTCTTTACATCCGCCTGTGTCCGGCTCTCATGTAATCGCTCCTCTTTTTTAATTTGCTTCTGCATTCCCCTTCTCTTCGGGGTCTGGCTTCCTCGCTGGGCTCAGACGCCACATCACTGCCTTGCAGTGACATCTGCTGGGAAGCAGAGGGCGAGAGCTGTTACCCCCCCCCCCCCCCGAGCCTGTCTGTGTTAGCCTGCGACCAACTGTGACAGAGTGCGGCCTCCGCCAGGCCGGCCTGTTCTGCCCATCGCCTACCCCCCCATTTTTATTTATTTTTTTTTGAGGGGGCCATGCTTCTACCACCACACCCCTCTCCCCTTTGTCTCGGTGACGAGTTGCCGTTTGAAAACGTAAAAAGGACTTTGTCTAAGCAATGTCGAGGTGGGTGGAGAGATCATGACTGAGAACTCTGTGTCTTTTCGGCGCTCGTCTGGTGTCGAAAGCAAAGGCTTCAGCCAGCGTCCGGGGCTAAGCTGAGCAGCGGATGTACAGCCAGGACCTGAACGAACTGACCTCAACGCGGTAAAGTCTAGTGTACAACTTTGGTTGGAATAAAACTTAGTTGGAATAAAATTGTAAGGAAAGTGACTGCAGAACATTCAAACATGCATACCATTGGAAATAATAAATGATCAAATAGTATAAATAGCACATTAATATTATAATGCTCAATTATCATACAAATTTTTGCTAGAATAAAACATTTAGTTAGGTCTGCACACAATGCCACCCCAGTTCATGTATAAATGTACTTTTTGTATGATTTTTATAAAGTAATAAGGAAAAACATTAAATTGCAATTTGAGAAAACAAATGTAAAAACTTGAAACAAAAGTGATATTTGTTTTACTTAATATACTTAATTATGAACCATTACTTTATGCCTTTGTGTGTGTGCGCATGTCTGTATTTACACACACAAATGAGGACAATAAAATGAGACATTCCTTTATTTTTGTAGAATACTTCTGTTAATAGAAGAAGCGTAGGGATACCTAGAAGATGATGCATAACCCTGTAAGCACCACAATCCCATCTGTATTACTATCAGATATACATACATAAACATATATATATGGGACCCCCCCTCCCAATTTGACCCCCTCTCACCCCTGTCCAGAAAACTATCTCTGTTGTCTGTGTGGATCTGGGACGGAGCCTGTTGCAAAAACTACATTGTAGCTTTGAACCATGGAGGGGCACCAATTTATATGGACCCGGCTTCAACACCAGTCGTTGTGCCGCCCCCCCCCGCCCCCCCGCCCCCCCCGCCCTGTCTCCTGGCGATGACAGAGCTCGGTGGCAAACAGCCCCGGAGCCACTGGTTTGATCTTTGCAAAGGGTAACATCTGTTGGCTGTCACTGCAGTAAGATTGACGACAGATGAGGGCCTGGGAGAGGGAAGGAGGCCTGATGGAGGGCAGTGGTGGGTGGGGCAGAGGGAGAAAGGCATCGGTGTGCTGGTGACCGACCGGGCAGTGTGGGGGACTGTACTGGTGCTAGTGTCTCCTTCCTGCCCACTGGATTTGTACCCAGTTCACTAGATACTTTGAAGTGGGCTCCTGGTAAATGCACCGGTTATGGTAAGAGGTGAGGGATGGTGAGACAGGTATCACCAGGTAAGAGGTATGGGATGGTGAGACAGGTATCACCAGGTGAGGGGTGTGGGGATGGTAAGACAGGTATCACCAGGTGAGGGGTGTAGAGATGGTGAGACAGGTAACACCGAGTAAGAGGTTTGGAGATGGAAAGACGGGTAACACCAGGTAAGAGCTCAGGAGAGATTCACAAGAACCCACCTAGAACCCAGCACCATTATTCCTCAAGTTCACAAGAATTTTATATAAACTCTAGTGGCTTTATTGCAAAATGGTACTTCTTCTGGAAGTTAAAAGGTACTTTAGGGCCATATTCATATCAATGTGGCAATCGAACTATCAGAATTTCTTTTACGGTTGTATAAAAACAACTAGGGGGCGGCATGGTAGTGCAATAATTAGCACTGTTGCCTTACACCTCTGGGACCCGGGTTCAAGTCTCCGCCTGTATTACTCCGCCTGGGTCACATGTGTGTGGAGTTTGCATGTTCTCCCCATGTCGTCGTGGGGTTTCCTCCTTGTACTCCGGTTTCCCCCCACAGTCCAGAAACATGCTGAGGCTAATTGGAGTTACTAAATTGCCCATAGGTGTGCATGTGTGAGTGATTGGTGTGTGAGTGTGCCCTTTGATGGGCTGGCCCCCCATCCTGGGTTGTTCCCTGCCTCGTGCCCATTGCTTTCGGGATAGGCTCCGGACCCCCTGCGACCCAGTAGGATAAGCGGTTTGGAAAATGGATGGATGGATAAAAACAATTATTGGCATTGTATGGTGTGTACATTCACCATGAACATATGACACTGGTTCACTCAGTATAGTGTACTTTATTATTGGGACTCTGAGATATGTTTCCAGACACAAAAAAACAACTATTGGTGAATGATTTCCTTCCACCCCACGCTGTTATCTCAGCCTCAATGACGTTTCACTTTGGCTTCCCCTGAAACAGCACTTCTGCTTCTCAACTTAAATGCCACTTTTAATGCCATAGATCACCATGTTCTCTAGGGTAGGTAAGGAAATCTTGTTGGTTTCAGAGTACAGATGCTTTACTGATTTATGTCTAATTGGACAGACTCCTGTGAGTTTGAGTAAACGATTAAGCTCTGAAATACTCAGTGATCAGATGAGGCGTTCTGCAGGACTCAGTCTTGGGGCCAATTAGTTTTCTCCTTATATATGCTGCCCTTTTGGAGCTATTATTTACAAGTATGGTGCTAATTAGCTTTGCTATGCTGATGATGCACAACTATGTATTTGTCACACCAGGTGAAATATTACTCCCAAAGCTTGAAAGCTTTCTAAAGGGCGCTGGGGGCCGCATGACAGGGCATTTCCGCCTGCTGAAATCTGATGATCCTGAAATGATTTTAGCGGTGCCTTAATCAAATGTGTTCTCAGGCATCTAGCTGAATTTGGATGACTTTTGGGGTAAAGTAAGAAGACTATCTTACAATTGATGAGGAATCTTGCATTAGAAGTATAGATAACATTGCTGGACTCCATCTATGAAATTTAATCAAGTGCAGTAAATTATGCCACCTCAGAATGATCATAGGCACGTTCATTACCTGTTGCAGTGCTCTAGTGGTCCAAATTTGTCGCTAAAGGATTTGCAACAGGTTCACCATACTGCTCCAAGGATGAATATAAAATTAAAATGCATGGATATATTACCGTTCTTCCCTTCAGTAAAATTTTTATTTCCTATATATGTTATCCTTTAAACACCATTTTCAAAGAAAATGACTGAATCACCTCCTTCAAATCACCCTAAACCAGAGTTTCCCAGTTCCAGTACTGGAGAGAAAGAATCCAACAAAGTTTGTAGATCTCCCTGTTCAAAAACACCTACTAAACCTGATAATTAGCTTATTAAGATGTGTTTGAGCAGGGAATTCTGCAAACCGTGTAGGATTCTGCCCTCCAGGACCAGAATTGGGGAACCCTGCTCTAAATGACTGTAAAGTTCTTTTGGATTAACAGTCTGCTTATAAAAGATGTGTCATAACAAAAGAAAATTTGACTGATGTGGAATTCATTAGTGACAGCCAGGTCGTCTTTTACGAAGGAGCCACATCTAGCTTCCTGTACACAGTGCAGGAGTGTGTGCTATTATAGTTATAAGGCAGGGGACTCCAATAGTCTTCAGAAGAGGAGTTTGTATCTAGTACAGTTTTATATATATATATATATATATATATATATATATATATATATATATATATCCATCCATCCATCCATCCATTTTCCAAACCGCTTATCCTATTGGGTCGCGGGGGGTCCGGAGCCTATCCCGGAAGCAATGGGCACGAGGCAGGGAACAACCCAGGATGGGGGGCCAGCCCATCGCAGGGCACACTCACACACCATCCACTCACACATTCACACCTATGGGCAATTTAGCGACGCCAATTAGCCTCAGCATGTTTTTGGACTGTGGGGGGAAACCGGAGTACCCGGAGGAAACCCCACGACGACATGGGGAGAACAGGCAAACTCCACACACATGTAACCCAGGCGGAGACTCGAACCCGGGTCCCAGAGGTGTGAGGCAACAGTGCTAACCACTGCACCACCATGCCGCCCCATTATATATATATATGTTCCATGGAATGTATTTATTAAAACGTTTAGACAATGGCCCTGGTTTGTTTTTGTGGCTGCTTATGAATTACTACCAGCATTTCAGCCAAGATTAGAAGCTTAGACACATATCAGCATGGCCATTCATCTCGCCGACTGCAGAAACAGGCAAACTCCGAGTGCATATTGCGTTACGGCACAAGGCAAGGCAAACATAAGGCAGCCAGCGCTGTCAAATTAACAGGAATTTGGCTCCGGCGTACAAACACCAACATACTTGTCATTTTGGCTCTCTGTGTTATTGACAGACAAGTTTCTTTGCAACACAAACTAACAGGGTCACTTACTGAGATGGATGTCCTCCTTGACCATATTAGCAGTCTTGTTATCCATAGAAGTGCATTACTTACTCAACTTACTACGACTGTGACATAATTAAAAGCTTAGGAAACCAACAGAGCAAGCAAGGTTTCTGCAAATGACAGGGGGGGGATGTTATTACAGTGTCCTGTCCCTTTCTCTTAGGGGCCCAGGGCAGTTTCTGAACCACCGTGCAGAGGCGCGTCACCACACCAACTCCCCGTCTCTGTTACCAGCCTCCCCCCAGCATGAAGGAGACTTTGCAGATCTGCCAGATTGGAGTGACTGGTCCTTGCACTCCCCACCCCCCCCAACCCCACCCCACCCCAAGACTGTTCAAGTGCTGAACGGCAAGTGCTCCGTCTTCCTTGATGCACGCCTGGGAGTGTGCAGCCGTTCGCGACTAATACCGAGGGCCTGTCGACGTGTGATCGTCCATTGCCATTACTTTGAAGAATCGTACTTTGTCAGAGATGGCAGTAATGCCCTATAAAGCTCGGATTGCGCCTTAAAGGAAGGGGCGAGGGCATGCACCCTCAAGGTTTATGCACTTGTTGTGGGTAGAAGAAAGTGCGGCAAGAAAATATGTCATAGGAAACGCCAAGTACCTTTGAAAGGGTACAAGGTACAACTTGAAGGAGGTGGGGTGGTGTTTCTTAGTTTCTTTTGATTGGAGGAGAGTGCACAAAGTCCCGCCCCCACAGGCATGCTGGGAACTTTGTTCTATCTGACAAGCAGCTACTTCAGGAACTTGACAACGATGACACGCACAAAAAAACAAGCATGCTTACAATAAAAAAGGTAAAAGGTATTCAAAACATTTCACGACGTTTTTAAAAAAGGTCACAAAAAAGGTCACAGAGAACTGCTTTTGTCAGTATTCATTTGTAAAATCCACACGCCTGACGGCGGAAAAACACCTCAAGGCTCCATCATTGCCTTCGGTTACTAAACAATCGAAAATCACAAACAGTAGCATATAATAAAACATCGGATAAATTACGTGGCGGCAGCCAACAGGCGGCTGTGTCTCACACCGCAGGGAGTGGATTTCGCCAGACCGTTCTCTGAATTCGATGCGAGTTTGTGAGTGTATGACATGACGATACGTCAGAATTATCCATAGCTCCTCGGTCCTGCGTAATTACAGGTCGTTTCGGAACTAGGGCGCCACCTAGGGAACTATAAGCTTACAAGAGAACTACATTATTAATCTAATAACAGTGTGCCCTGCTCAGAGAGCACAGGATATGTCTGAACGCCCGACAAAGCTGCCCGCGTCTGACTGGCACAGCGCTATCGCCGTGCTCCTCTTCTCTATTGAGCTGTCCGAACATCCATACCTTTTTGTCCATCACCTGTCTCATTTAAATAACGCTTCTATTCTCCTTTGGGCCCTGCACGCTTAACGGGCCAGGGCGCGCGCCCCTGCCCGCCAACAACGCGAGGCAGCCGTAACGGGAGTTTTATGCAAATCTGTTTTGTCCGAGTGGGCGGAGGGCCGCGTGTTGTCACGGCGACGGTGTCTATATTTAAAGCAGGTAGTGTAGGCGCCCCTCCCCCGCTGTCACAGTGACACAGGCAGGGTGGCACATGCAGACAAAGCAGCTGCATTGTGAAGAGGCCTGCTTCCCACTTGCATATACATGCTCATAATATATGTATCATCCGTTCGTGTTGCTCCCAGACACGCGGGAATCTTTCCATTAAAATGGGCTGTGACTCGTCGAGTGACAGCGCATAATGCGGTCATGGGTACATCGGCGTTTCTTTCTCCCCTTCTTTTTCCGAGCGAACGCTCTCGTTCCGCAGCACACGCATGCAGCCAGTCGCATCTATCCTAGGTGTAGAGTCGCATGGTTGTCGCCGGCATTGACGATCGGCACTTCGCGGAGCTTTCCGGGACGACTGCGGACGTCTCCGGATGGCCCCCGCCGAACCGGGGCTGCCGTCTCGAGCCCTCGGCAAGACCGTGCCTGAATCGCCACATCGCTTCATTTGCCTCCCAGATGGACTGCGAGATCCTGCCTCCCCCCCTTTTTTTCTGCGCCTTGACCCAGATTTGAACGATGGGAGAGAGGCGGGCGCCAGGTCCGGGCCGGTGGCACACCACGGCTCGGCTTTTCCGTCAAAGCCGGCCCGCCGTCTCCGTGCCCAGATAAGGGGAAGCGGTGCCGCGTTCAATGAGATGCAGATGAGATCGCCGCCCCTGACTGTGTGCGCAAGGCAGACTGGGGCTTTACATGAGAAACAGGGCTAGAATGGAGGGCCGGAGGGGCCTGAGCTCACGCTGAAATGCAGCCCCCCGCCCAGACTACACACAAGGTCACGCTGGCATGATTCATCACAGGAGGCTGTACACCTGTATGCTGACAACTATATATATATCAAGAGACGTGCAGTATTAAAAGAAGCAGGAGGAAACAGCGTCATGTGCGTGTGAGATGCTTCTGTTCACGGGTCCATGGAAGAGTAAGAAACCTAAAAAAAAGCAACTTCAGCAAAACTTACTTAATACTAATTATGAAACCATCGGGTCATTATAACGACAATGACAACAACGACAATACTGCTTACACTACTAATAATAATGCTAATATTACTACTACTACTAAAATAATAATCATAATTACTATTATTATTATTATTATTATTATTAATAATAATAATAATAATAATAATAATAATACCTGAAGGAGAAAATATGAAATAGTTCATTTTGATCACATTGCATGTTTGCTTGTGTTAATGTGACAACAATCATACATCAAACAAAAAAATAATATTTAAGAAGTAAATGGAATATAGAGTATATTAGTCACTGATGATTTGCAGAAGCCGCTTACCTGTTTGTGGGTCACTCATAAACCTCAGAGGTAGAGACATGAAGTAATGGAAATGTCTTCTCCATAAATAGGTACAGTACCAGTCAAAAGTCGGCACACACCTACTGAAAATCGCTAGTTTTTCAACAAGATAACAGCCCTAAGCACCACCTCTAGGTTGTGTAAATACTATATTATCTTGAGAATAAGGAAAGAGATGGAGTGCTGAGACAAATGGCCCCCACAATCCCCCAACCTAAATCCTACAGAGCTGGTTTGGGATGAGTTGGTTAGAAGAGTAAGAGCAAGGTAGCCAACTCGTGCCCAGAACTTGTGGAAACTCCTTCAGGACTGTTGGAGAAGCATCCAGGTGGCTACATCTCGAAGCTGGTTGAAAGAACGGCAAGAGTCTGCAATACTGTCATCGGAGCAGAAGGCGATGTTGTGAGGATTATGTAATTTGAGAACGTTTCGAGATGCTAAACGCTTCTCTTGGTCATTGCAGTATTTGATATGCAAGACTTCATTGCCTCGGGACCTTTTACCATAAGGTGAATAACACAGCTAAAACAGACAGATGTATTAAAAGCAGGTGTGTCCAGACTTTTGACTGGTACTGTATGTAAATAAGAAATATGTTACTCGTTATATAGATTGTAACTGCAAAGAGAAACATGGCCGAAAGCACATGCCACAATGGTATCGCACAACTGTAGAAAATCAATTAGAAGGAGTGAAAGGGACCAATGGGAGGTTGAGCAGAGGGTGCTGCCAAGATGGCGGATGGCTTGGCGGATGGCCAGCGGCTGCTTATGAACACCTGTTACCGTTCGTCAGCAAGGCCGTAGTCTTTCTGGCAAGAGCACTCTAAACAGGTGAGCTAAATGGGCAGAAAGCTCCGGAAAAATGCAGCTCGTAATTGCTGCGTGTAGTAATCATGAAATAGGTATGAATTATCACCAGCTTGGAATCTTACCAATGTGCTTTAGCAGTCTACAGGTGAGCATTAATAAAAGTTACGGTGGACTACAACACATTACCCATCCATCCATCTCTAAAATGCTTATTCTCTAGATATTTGCCGGGGACCAGAAGTCTTAACCTGGCAACATATGGCATGAGGCCGGGGAACTACCCTGGACAGGATAATAAGAAATAGCTATACTTGATTTGGTAGCAGTAAAAAACAGTATGATTCCGTTATTACTAATAAATTCACTGGTAAAATACACTTATCATACAGTATTATTGTGTAGTTGAGACAAATGCAAAGTCATGACTTTGCATGCTGCATATATTTTAAACCAGGTACGACTGATCATCACCTGAAGATAACTGCTTTCTATCTTCACAGCACAATTATCATGCTAGCTGGACGACTTGAGTGAGGAGAACATGGATTATTGATCTGCGGCTTGTGACCGATCTCACCGGCCACATTTCGCTCCATCACGGCATCATCCAAGATACGTTTCTCATCTTCAAGAGCCCTCCTCTGGCCACCAGAAAACCTGTTGTTCGCAAGAAATGCTCACTTCTGTGATGCTTTAAAAACAGCTTCATCACCTGGCCTCGCTTGTGCCGCGGAGGCTGACCGGGGTAATGAAGTTCTCACTCAGTCCTCGCGACCTCAGGCTTGGCTCACGCCTGCTCTCTATTCCAACAGAGAAGCAGAGATGACAAACTGTCGCTGGTCTTTTGGCAGGGGAGCCGTGCCACAGTTTAAGCAGAAATTAAGCTGACATGACCCCGAGTGGAGCAGGTAAACAGGAAGCCCACTTTGCCTGAGGTAAGCATATGGCCTGGGCTGCAGAGAAGAGACTGGCGCTGAGCTCTACGCTGCCAGGGCGACCTCACACCTGATGGTCCTCTCGTTGCCTTTTAGTGTGTTTTTCTTCCTTACGATATCACCTAAGCCACAGTCCTTTGGCTATTTGGCATAGCACTGACCCATCTGAGATCCTTAGTTAGCCAGCAGTGTGCCGGAACCACGATGAAAAATGATTGAAAGGACAATGTAGGATGATCTGGTCTATAAACCAAATTCATATTAATATAGTATTTTTTATTATATATATAATATTTATTGTCCGGCATGGTGGTGCAGTGGTTAGCACTGTCGCCTCACACCTCTGGGACCCGGGTTCGAGTCTCCGCCTGGGTCACATGTGTGCGGAGTTTGCATGTTCTCCCCGTGTCGTCGTGGGGTTTCCTCCGGGTACTCCGGTTTCCCCCCACAGTCCAAAAACATGCTGAGGCTAATTGGAGTTGCTGAATTGCCCGTAGGTGTGCATGTGTGAGTGAATGGTGTGTGAGTGTGCCCTGCGATGGGCTGGCCCCCCATCCTGGGTTGTTCCCTGCCTCGTGCCCATTGATTCCGGGATAGGCTCCGGACCCCCCGCGACCCAATAGGATAAGCGGTTTGGAAAATGGATGGATGGATATTTATTGTCGTAGTTTGCCCTTGTATTTATTGTCTTATTGAAGCACCCTAATTTGTATTTGTGATTTGGGTGTTGTGTTTAATTTCTGTTTCCTGGTGCCGGGAATAAAAAGCAGAGAAAAATTTTCATTGGACGTCACAGCTGTCTGTTTATTGTGAAACTCTTAAGTATTGCATATCCCATCTAGTAGACTGAAATTGGATCAATGTATATTTCTGTTTGTTACATAATATCATTGTAAACATTATCGTTGTCATCAATTGGATTCTCTATATGGAGGGAAATAGTATATTAGTAGAACAAAGATGGACACTGAGCCAATGGTCTCCCTTTATGGTTTCAAGAAATAAATAAATCTGATTTATTTTAGTTTATAGAGTAGGTGACAAACCATTTTAAACACTAAATTAAAATACCCTACTAATTTATGTGCTCATGTGCTGGTTTGGACGGAACTATGAACATGTGTTTGATGCAGGAAATTACTAACTAGCTGTGTTTTAGCAGCAGTACCTGAGTTTCTTTCAAAGAACAAGATTCCATGACCATTTTGCCATTTCCCTGTGTCTATCTATCGAGAAACAAACAGATCATTTGAAAGTTCTGTACATTTATTTAAATAAACAAACTATGAATTTGAGATTCATTATAATTACACCTGTATATAATATGTTAAAAGTTTTATCAGTCCATTCGTACAGTACATAACATTTTGTGCAAAAGACGATATTAAACAACTTAGTGACTTAACTGACAGTTAATCTACACTGGACAAACATCTAAAGTATTTGACTATCTGGTACATAGATTTTGTTAAATCGGTGTGAGATTGAGAGTTTCAACAGACAACACAGATTGATTAAACTCAAAACCATACCAGTAAATGATTTTTGGCCAGCATCTCTATATCACAGTACAGCTTAATGTTTATGCCAAGTTAGCAAGGAATGTATGCTGATCAGAGAATTATGGAAAATAATATATCAGCAAAATCGACACACTACCACGCTACTCCTGGAGTACTAAACTCTTCCTACGGCCATGTTTTTATTTGCCAGTCTGGCTTGTTTTCATACTGTAGTATCTGCATAATGCTACCAAACATAATAGAGTTGACATCTTCATCCATATTTAATGGATCTTTTCTCCTTAAAGCTGATAATTCGGCTTCCAAACAGAAGGACTGGGATAGAATAGGAAAAAAAAAACACTGCGATAATTATGGGGAAATTAAGAGAGCACCAATTAAAAGACAAAGGATGAAACACGTTAATTGCTTGCCGTGATGATGGAACAAACCTATCCTACGATGTAAGTGTCTCATATTGCAGCATTCGGCTTTGTCACGTCTCATCATCCTTTATCTGCGGTTTTGACTGGCAAGCACTCCCCCCCTGTACGCCGGTTATTACCGTGGTAACACCTTTACCTGTGGGGCACGACTGAAACAGTGTCGCTTTACTGAACTGCACGATCCAAAGCATCAGGGAGAGCTGTGTCACAGCAGAACGTACGCACACAGTGACGGATTAGCAGCAATCAGTTAAAGTCGAGACAGGCTAGAACGTCGAGGCTATGGAGATGCTGCCGCTGATGCTTTGTTTGTTAGGTTTGGTCACGTCTGGCCGAAACACGCTGCTTTGGCATCAGCCATGCCGGGCAGCCTGACACGTCCGGGTTGTGGGTTTACCTCCAGCCCCTGGCTCTATCTGTGTGGACTTTGCATGTTCTTCCCATGTTTGCCCTGTTTCCACCAAAGAGCTGTTGTATTGATGCAGACTGGCAGCCCATCCATAGTGTCTTCAGCCCTGTGCTCACTGTGACCCTGTAGCAGATCAGCGTTTTTGGGAAATAGCCGAACAGGACAGCAGCAGTGTTCAACAACAGATACGGATGTAGCTTTGGTGAAGCGTCCCTTCAGAAACTTTGCATGCTGCAAACCTCATTTCTCCTTTGTTTCTACACCGAGTTCAGTACTTGCACCCTAATAAATAACAGATCCACTTAGGATCTTCATTTCCGCAAAGTTATCACCCATTGATATGAATGACCTAGATGATCACAAGTGACCAAAGTTTTGAATATTTTTTTATACCTTACAGCGCAGCTTTACTGCAGATTTGAAGATTTTTGCAGACAATGCGTTTCGTTTCAACCTGATGTAATGTTTCATTTGATGAATCATTCTATCTATCATTCTGTAAAGATAGTGAAATGTTAATACTGAGTTCTGATGTCAATATTCAAATAGTTTTAAAATACCCTGCCAATTTCAGTGCCGTATTACCAAATTTATGTCAAAAGTGATGTGCAAACTTTTAAATATACACTTTATAGCATTTTTTGAAAATTTAAGTTTGCATTACATGCAAAAAAATAAATGACTTTAACGAAAGGTTATATCCTTTTATTATTTGCATATTTAAATATTATTACTTGTGGCTGTAGCCTCTGGGACCGGCTCCGGACCACCCCCAAGACCCTGAAAAGGACAAGCGATTACAGAAAATGGATGCATGGTTGGATGGATTGGCAGATAGAAATATTATTACACTTTACATGCACAGCAATGAAGATAAATTAGACGGTATAACATTTCTGTTGAATTATCTTGCTGTGTAGGTCTAAGCATACATTGAAATGGTAATAATTAGATTATGCTACATCATCTCACACGGGGCCTGTAATTCCAGGCAATCCCTGTGTATGTGTTTCAGGGTATAATCATCTGTGTGATCAGAAATACAGCGGAGGATTATGCATATGAATACAGAGGGAAATGTAGTGGGATTTATTATAGTTGGCAGGAACTGTGGGAGTTTTCATTACAGATCATTTTAAAGCCTCTGAAACGCAATTGTTAATTCATAATAATAGGAGGCACCCCCTGGAATTCTGCTGGAAAATCAGAAAGTGGGATTCCCTAGCATGTGCGGAGTGGACGGCCAGGCTTCCTGGCTGAAAGATAGCCAGCAGGTCGAAGGTGGTGATTTCATCTAGGGGTCTTTCCCTCTTGCCACCACAGTTTTGACGGCTGGTGTACCAGGCGGCACTGGGCCCCATATCCAATTCCCAAGGTTTAGTTAACTGTGTTCTGCCTTGGCCAGGCTTCATATTACCACACCCTGGGTTTGCTAATGGTGCTAATGTCATAATAAGCTACTTGCACGTGTAATTTATTCGCTCTGAAATCAGTCCGTTGCCTTCCCTTCTGTATTCTGTTATGAACTGTAACACTGCAGCTGAACTGTCGTCTGTTACTGGTGGTTCCACTGGTCTTCCTGTTCTGTCGGTACAGCATTCATCCTTGTTCATTCTACACATCAACTGCACCGGCACCGGTGTCACTGCAGTGCCAGATGCTCGGAACACAGGTGCTAGGACACGTACTGCAATTTTGAAACCAGTAAATGAATAAAGGGTGTTTAATGGCACACTGGGCAAGCTGAAGTTCAGAGCTTTTCTGCTTAGACACACAAGCGGCCACAGCGTCCAGAGTCGGTGTTTTAGCATGTGCATTGGCTGCACCTTCATGTGCACTCATACATCTATGATGTTCGAGCATTTATTGAAAAGTCACAAACCTGGCATGTTAACACAGTCGCTGGAGGTGCCAGTAGTTATTTTCTTTATACCAATTACACGAGCCAGTGTTAACACGGGCTTATTTATTTCAGGTTAATTGACTTTAGTCGTTTATTAGCTGTCATCGAGCCCATGTTGACTCCTGGCAGCCGTATTGACACCATCCATCTTGATCTCTGTCTCCTGTCCAGGTTTGCAGGCTTCCCCGCACCAAGCCCATTCTTCTGATGATCAATTCCAGCCGTATTTTCGTTGGTTATCATCTTTCCGTCGTACCTTTCACATTATAGCGTTACCCATGCCTGAAATAGGACACCTTAAGTCTGTGCTGAAAGATCTTTAGCATAATCTTGCTGGCATGTGATAGAAGGGGACCCTGTACGGTAGTTTGCACACTCTGTCACGTCGTCTTTCTTTAGTTTTGGAATATAAACCATTCTCTTTCATTTTGACCATTTTTTTTTCTCTGATTCATCATGAATGAATTCTGTCAAAAGTTCCACTGGTTCTTTATCAAGTAGATTCAACTTCTCACGTCGGTTTCTGGTATCTTCCTGGGTATATTGTACTCCAGGTCAATTCTTAGAAGTTGGAAGGCCTTGTTGAGAATGTAAGCTGCTTGATTTTTTTGTGAACTTCATCTGGCGATGTCTTGGTGTAAAGACAATGGTTTACAACCGTCATATTATGGATGCATGGGGTTTCCTCCGGGTTCGAGTCTCCGCCTGGGTCACATGTGTGTGGAGTTTGCATGTTCTCCCCATGTCGTTGTGGGGTTTCCTCTGGGTACTCCGGTTTCCCCCCGCAGTCCAAAAACATGCTGAGGCTAATTGGAGTTGCTAAATTGCCCGTAGGTGTGCATGCGTGAGTGAATGGTGTGTGAGTGTGCCCTGCGATGGGCTGGCTCCCCATCCTGGGTTGTTCCCTGCCTCGTGCCCATTGCTTCCGGGATAGGCTCCGGACCCCCTGCGACCCAGTAGGATAAGCGGTTTGGAAAATGGATGAATGGATATTATGGATGCATCCAGAAAATTGAACGGATATCAGTCGATCATTCAAAACACTGTATGCAGTGTAAACCTTTCCCATGATTGACCTGACTATGAAATCCTCACTGTTTCCTCTCTGTTGTCCATTTCTTGAGTAATAAATCATGTGTTTGCTTGAATGAAAGAGTCCTGGTTCCATCCAACTCGCTAATTCCTAAGCAGTGTTTTTCCATTTTTACCACACCCTGCTTTCATTGGTTTCATGATCCATCACACCCTGCTTTCATTGGTTTCATGATCCATCACACCCTGCTTTCATTGGTTTCATGATCCATACCTTCCATCAATCATTGGAGCTGCAAGTTTTCTTTTCCAGCATGGTGAAATCAGCAACTGGAAATCCAACCAGCTTTGAGCCAACCACTTCATAAACACCAATCACACTCCAAGGAATCTCTTCCTCAGTAGTACACGGAGTGCCTTTTGACCACAGGGTCCTGTCTTACAACACTACATCGATATTAATTCTGGTATGTCTGTCCTTACGGTTATATAGATATGGTACTGAAGTGGTTTATCATCACCTACTTCCACTCAGTTTGAATTAGCACCATTGCCATTGTCACCACTGTAATCCACCACTGATACAATCCTATATCACCACTGGCTAATATAGGTGGTTGGATTCATGTAGCTAAGACCCGCTAAGACTTGTCTGCCATGGATGACCATAAAAGGAGCTGAAAACATCAGGGAACGCTCAGCTTCCCTGATGCATGCAAGCCTCCACACCCCAACAAAGCATCCAGCCACGAGGAGGATTAACACACTAAGTTGGATTAAAGAGATTTCTCTGAAGCTCTTGTATCACCTTTCACAATGAGAAAAAGGTGTAATTTTAGCCATAGAGGAGAAGCCTGCAGATGTACAACCTGCAGGGCAGGTAGAGCTGTTTTGCATCCTGTTCTCTGCATTCCTTAATTACCTTACCATGCATGAAAGACTTATTCTAGTTATGTAACCAAGGCATCAATGCATAGCATTAATTTGCATATAAGTCTTACTAAATCCACCAGAAAAAGGACATGCTTTTATTATATGTGTTTCAATGCAGGTTAATTCCCATCTCAAACAGCCAAGAGAGCGCTGCACAGAATCAGACACTGCGGTGTAGCTAGTAGTCCAGCATTGCCAGGGACTTGTTTTATACGGACTTTACTGGCTTACTGGATGCTAAAGGTAAACCAGATTTACCACACATGACCTAGAAAGAGGCTCCATGCCAAAGCTACAGCTGAATGCAGCTGAAAACTATTCTGTTTACATAAAGAATAAATGATGCATGGTAGAGTCTGCAACAGTGATTAAGATTAAGAATGTGATCAAGTCATTCTAAGCATGATTGTCTGCACACTCTGCTCATTGACCCCACCCACAAACTGTACAGTGGCCCCACCCACAAACTACTCATTGACCCCACCCACAAATTGCACAGTGGCCCCACCCACAACCTGCTCATTGACCCCACCCACAAATTGTACAGTGGCCCCACCAACAAACTGCTCATTGACTCCACCCACAAATTGCACATTGGCCCCACCCACAAACTGCTCAGTGACCCCACCCACAAATTGCACAGTGGCCCCACCCACAAACTGCTCATTGACCCCACCCACAAATTGCACAGTGGCCCCACCAACAAACTGCTCATTGACTCCACCCACAAATTGCACATTGGCCCCACCCACAAACTGCTCAGTGACCCCACCCACAAATTGCACAGTGGCCCCACCCACAAACTGCTCATTGACCCCACCCACAATTTCCACAGTGGCCCCACCCACAAACTGCTCAGTGACCCCACCCACAAATTGCACAGTGGCTCCACCAACAAAGTGTTCAATGATGCCACCCACAAACCACTCAGTGACCCCACCCACAAATTGCTTGGTGAACTCATCCACACCCAGCTCGGAGAACCACACACTACTATGAGGTTTAATACTGGATTTCTGTGTTTGTAGGTGTGCTGCTGGTGATGCTATTATTTATATTTATACGAGACCCTCAGTCCCCCAGTTAAAAAATAATACTCACAGACCATAAAGCCACTCCTGAAATGTATTCTAGATATGTCCGTTAACCTTCTGACCAACTTACCGACTGCTTACTCATTTATCCCAGCTATGTTTTTAACAAGTCGGAAATCACTTCAAGTAGAAAATGAGGATATCGGCCATAAACCCCCAGCACATGCCTCTTCTTGTTTAATCCTCTTAATGGGGTCAGCAAGCGTTTTGAGGGGAGCGCCACACGGCGTCTGGGATCTCAGGTGCTCTCTTTCCCTGGGAAGTCAGTGAGGAGGGGGGGTGAGGTGTCTGTTCTGGGGTGTCAGGGAGGGAGAGGGGGGCGCAGCCCTCGCTTCTAGGCCCCTCCCCTTTTCGCCAGGGAATAAGGTACCGTCCCAAGGCTGAAACAAATAAAAAGCCCTCATTACCCCCCCTCCGCTGAAAGGATGAAGTCACTTCTGCCCACTTGCTTTGAGTTCTTTGTTTTTTCCTCAAGCTTGTTTAAACCTCCATCTGTTCCTAGATGCTGCCTGTTTCCCAGCTATCCTCTGATGTTTTATGTCATGTTGGAATTGTTAAATAAAGATTTTTTTTTAAGAGTGGATATGAATCATTTTATCCCATCTGTTATGATACTAAATCTGCGTGCATTATTCATTTCATTTCATATAAATAATAAACGGCACTCCAAAAATACATTTTGCATAAGAACTAAACAGAACTAAATACAGAATTCACTGTATAGTATGTAAAAATAAACTGCGACTCTCGTTCATTTCCGGTTTGATTCGGCCAACATAACGTAGCATCAGACACGCTATCCCATTTTAGCAATAGGAAATGCATCATTGATTAGATTAAAACATCCAAACAGGAAGGTATTGGCAAATGGATAATAGTATTCTCTTTTTAAATTCCGTATGCAATGCCTTGAACAATGTTGTAAAAGTAATATTTAAAAAAGAATGCTGCTCTACCAACAGGTCAAAAAGAAGAAAGAAACCATTGAAAAGATAGAAGATTAGCCCGCAGAAATTCAGCGGAAATACGTTCATGTCATTGGCGGTATCAATATATATTGAAATGTGATCAATTGATATAATTCCCAGTCGCTTATAATTCAGAAAAAATGTGACTGGACAATCAATATAGCTCTGGCAAAAAAGCGAATTAGCAAATTAGTAGTGGTGGTTCCGCTGTTTGGCAATTCAGCGAATCTCTGGGTTATATAATATGACCCTTTTCAACACTGATCGCAAGCCGCTTTGGACAAAAGCATCCGTTGAATGAGTAATCAGTACCCGCAGGATCCCCTTCTCGTAAGACGCCCCTAGCGCACTTTCGGATCTGCCGCTGCTGTCAGTGGGTTTCTGTGCTCAGTAGCTAAGCGCGGTGCTGTAGCGCTTAGACGACCGAAGGCAATGAGCCTGCAGACAGTCTGCAACAGGACCGCACCCCCAGCCAGACGGAGCGCGGCGCTCAAAGGGCCGTCCGCACTTCCCGCATAATGCAATTTCAGTTTTATCTTTATTGTTATTTCTTGCATGCGACGCTTTGCTGACATGCCGCACTGAATTGCTGTAAAGCGCTTTGAGCACAGAGTCTTCTCTTTTAAAAAAATGGATACAGATGTTTAATTAGTAATGGATGTCGCGAGGGAAAAACAAACAAACAAAAGTAATAGCACATTAAGTTACTAATAAACCATCACATAAACAAGAAAGGGAGTGATTTACCTGGTGAAATCGAATGGAAACCTGCATTCTTGCAAATATGTAAAATCTAAAACTACGTACTAATAATATTTAACGCCAGCATGTAGCGATGATAAGCAAGAAAAAAAAATGCATGGGCAACTTAGAACAATTGAATAACAAATAAAAATTATATTATGTCTGTAACCTGGGTTTGATTGTCTTGGATTCTTGCCCATACAGGGCCACCATGCAAACATACCTACAATAAAATGTGCTAATTGTTGAGGGGGGGTAGGATGGTTTTTTTCTGAGGTGGGGGACACAACCCCATCAGCTGACCAGGGAAAATGCCTGGAATGTCAGATAGCCAGTCCAGCCCTGACTGTAACCACACACAAGATTTTGCGGATTAAGTAAATTAGAATGTAGATGAATAAGCAATCTGCTTTGTTCCTAATTTAAATGTAATCACAAGACATCAGACTGATAAATTCAAATAGCCAGATTATGTAAAATATCTTCAGATTGGGATTAGAAGTGTATAAACTGATAGATCATTTTTTTTAGACAAATCTTGTATCAACTGTCTGCTGACTGCGCTTTGGAGACGCTGGCTGTGTCAAAGGTTGACGACAGCAGTGAGAAGCAAGGAACCACACCAGGAGCCACAAATCAATTACTGCCATACTGATCCGCCACGGAATCTGCAATGTTCTCACCGCCAAGACGCACGAGCGGCGTGCAGAGGGACGCGATGTCGGCGTTTCTGCCTCTGTGCTCTGGGACAGCTCCGGCCTGGAAGTACCTGATGGAGGAGTTACGATTAATCTGCTAACAAATTGTGTTGCCTTCCTCAGCCGGCTCTTTCTCCTGCTGGCAGTCACTGTCTTACAATCTGTACCTCCATATGTTAGAGGTACGGTCTCTCCAATGTGTTCTGAGAGAATGCGTCGGATAAGTGAAGTTTTTACGGTTTTCGATTGCACTTCGCACCCGCGCCTTTGCGATTCCGTGACGTCCCAGCACTCCGAGGTCGCAGCCACTCTAAACATTCGTACTTTTTGACAGATGACTTAATGCTGCAGGTAAAGTTTGAATGAAAGCTGTGATTGTCTTTTCCTTCAGCTCTCCTGTGTTGCCATATGTGTTTTTTTCCCTGACTGCAGGAAGCCATAATCTAGCTCTGCCTGTTTACGTCTCAGCCATCAGCTAATATCTGTTCCCAGTGTGTTGTGGCCAGCTATTTTTGAAAATAAGTAAAACACAATGATGGAAACAGTAAATAAATAAATTCTAAAATGTAAATTCTAAAACAGCAACAAATTAATTCTATAAAAGTAAAAAAGATAGCCGAATTGGGTAATAGCAATCTATCTATCTATCTATCTATCTATCTATCTATCTATCTATCTATCTATCTATCTATCTATCTATCTATCTATCTATCTATCTGTGTGTGTGTGTGTGTGTGTGTGTGTGTGTGTGTGTGCGTGCTAAAATAGAGGTTCATTTTTGGAATGCAAGTGACTGCATTCGACACATATAGGTGAATTTACAGTAGGATGGGTTTTTACTACAGTTAGGCATGTCTGTACCTTATACTCCTATGCATATAATGTTAATATTACATATATGGTTAAAATAATGCTTCATATTAGACACTATTACTGAAATGCAGATGCCGGATATTTCACTCCCGGTTCCTCTGCAGAATCGGATTTAGCATAATATCTCTGTCAGATACACATAAACACGGCGTGTGGAGAACGGAAATGACATTTGCCGACCAGGTTTAAAGATCAGCGGCGTTGCAGTGGAGCTGAGTCAAGGCTTAGGTCACCACGAGCTTGCAGGGTGACCACATTACACATTTATGCTGACTGCGTACAACATGGGCTGGATCACATAGCATATATAATAAAATAGAGTGTATAACAAGAAGAGCAACTAAAACATAAAACTAATAAGCAAATAACAATGGAATCGATCCCATTTCGATTCCTCATGCTACTTCGCACCCTGTACTGCCTTGGAAGAACTGCGGGTCTCCCATTCCACCTCACTACTTTATCCTGGATAAGCTTAGAAGATGGATGGATGGAAGGATGGATAGATAATATTAATACCATCTCATCTGTAGAAATGATTACTGACTCCTTATTCGTTCTGCTTCACACTGTCAGAGGCTGCTGTCAGTAACCTGGAACAAAGTTCTGACACCGGCCCTCAAAATCCATTCCTTTTTAGTTTCTCTTTTGCCCCCGATTCTCATGTTTCAAACCTCTCCAACGACGCTCTCTCCCGATGACAGTTTCAACATGAAACACATGGAAGTGTCCAAATAAAGGATCGACGATGACATTAAAACACAGGTATCCTTTATATAGCTATTTCATGCAAGCTTTCTTCAATCCACGAATAGAACATCCAGAAAAATGGAAAAAAAATATAAAAAGTCCTCCTCCGATGTCGTATATTGATCCGTGTCTTGCAAAGCCTTTCCAGCTTTGGCGACATGCAAATCCCCCGACAGGAGAGTGGTAGCGCCCCCTATCGTATGTTTGCTTGACCCTCAATAACCAGTTTTGAGCATTCCGGACACATGTCAGTATTTGACAGTCAAAGACATCAAATGCCACCTCATCTGTAGAAATGATTACCGACTGGTAGCTTTACAAACAAGACATGCGCAGGGTGGCAATTTCGCTGCAGCAAGGTGTACAGAACAGCTTATGCACATCAAGATAGGTACGAGTAGAGAAGGTGTCTGTTCTATAAAGAGGAAAGTGCATTCAATGGGCCTAATTAAAGTCTAAGTACAAATTCTGAACTTACTGTAGTAAATAAGCAATTATAGATGACTCACTATTTTTTTTTCCCCAGAAACTTTCCTAATGATTTTATTTTAGTGACTCTTCAGTAGGGATTATGATTAAAGAGAATACAGCAGTGATATTCATTTGCGTCTTCATTTTGAGTCATGATTCACACGTGTAAAAGAGATCACCTGCACTTCTTTCAGCCCGGAGTGTCCAGCGTGTAAAATTTCTTTGATTATACAATTTGTCCCTGGAGAATCGATGCATTTGTACTGGCTTTTTCCTGGGCGACACATTTCCGTTTGGAACTTAGTGCAATGACACTGACTAAGCAAGGAATTAAATGCATGTAATAATAATAATATCAATAATAATAAGTTGTATTTTATACATTTCTTCAATCTTTAAATGTATTGATTTTAAAGTGAAAGTGATTAATTTACATAAAAGTAATTGTTGAGACACCACGGTACAAAACAATAAAATGTGTCCTCTGCATTTAACCCTTACATGACAGCAGAGGACAGCTCATTCAGGGTCTGGGGAGAAGTGCATACTGTATGGGTGGCACATTGCAGGTTGGGGGTACAAAACAGCAACCTTCCGATCAGAAAGCATTAGGTCACCGCCACCCCAGAGAAAGTGATCTTAATAATTAACTTCCCCAGCTATAGGAAACAGAACATAAAACAGGTAAAAAAAATTAGATATCAGTTTGTGGTTTTTATGATTCGGTGAGGATAAAGTGAGGTTTCTCCGGAGCCCCCTCTGAGATCTATTTTTTAGGTACAAAATTGATGGTTATTTCTAACGAGAATATTTAATGTAATGCCATACTGGCATCGTCTTTGTGTTACAGTGAGCTAGCATTTGTCTCAGCAAAACAGGACGTTAAAAAATGGCATATCTTAGTATTTTGTTTTCCTCTGGCTTTGTATTTTTTATAAGAGGCTAAACTTAGTGGTGCAGATGGCTGGACATGTTTTGTGTCTTCTATCTCAGACATTTCTAAGATGTTTTAAAAGTAATGATTTTTTCCTACAACTGGCCAGGGAATAGCAATAATTTCCCCCCCATATTGGCAATATGAGTTTTCTGTTTTTCAGCTCCCCCAGGAAAGCCAATTGTAAGGCAGCTTTTGGAAGCATGCATCCCTAAATGTGCTCCACTAAATAATATTTTATTTTAATTATTTCATTACATTTTACTTCAGTCATTAAATCTAAAATGTAATCATTCTGCGGAATAATCAGACCAGTGTTTCAGTAGGATATTAGTTTATGAAGCCTATAGCAATTTTGTCTGCCATATCGCGGAATAAATTATAGGAAATCCTTCATATCAAGTGCCTTTGCGAAATTTGTTCATTTCTTTTGTTCACAATAACATGGAACTATTAAAATGTATAAATAATTAACGGCGGAAAAAAACACAGAACTTATGTTTTATGAATATATTCACAGTTCGTTTGCCATTTTAATTAATTTGAAGTTTTTGTTCCTGTCTGGTACAGTAGTTATTTAGGTGGGAGTTTATTAGCTGCAACGACATTGGAAACATACCTGCGAATTTAAGTGTTTCGAATGGACATACTGGAATGTAGGTTGCCTCATTAATTATTACCTAATTACTTCTACTGTAATTATTACTACTGCTACATCATGACCATCATCAAGATAATGAGGGTAACTTGGTCAGATGCTCAATGCAGTCGGCGTCCAATGCCTATACTGTACAAATGCATGCACTCGCTACCGGACAATAGAATTTAACCCAATCATTTATGCATACAGTATGTGCACACAGACACAGACAGCCGATGGCACCCAGCTGTGTTCATTTTCAGACGTGATCCGCTAACAAAAAATAAATTAAAACAACCCTACGTGTGGAAACACGATAGCGTCCAAGTTTTGGAACATCCCCGCCTTCTCTGCTCCACTGTCCACTGCCCCACATTATCACTATTGTTGTTATTCATTAAATGGCCATACCCATGATTCCTTGCTTGATAGTTAAAGATGGTGGAGTGGCCTCTGCAGCACGGGCCTCGCATGCATTGTCTTCTTGCTGATAACTGCTGAGATGACAGAGGGGATATCCCACCCAGGGGGCCGTGCCTTTGTGATTCTCCCTGCTCCTTGCCGGAGCCCTCCTCTGATTATCAGAGTACTAACAGAATAAAAATAGTCTCATAACCCTGCATGAATCAAAAAGGGAGTCCTTCCTCGCTTCTTCAAAGGCACTGAAAGAATTACGGCGACAAAATTTACATTCCACTGACATGTTGCCGAATGACAATGGCTTCTCATGCAAACATGAAGCATTTCTATGTACTTGCGCTACCTTTGAAAATTTTTAATAAACAGTTTCGGTGCCATAATCTCCCATTTTTATTATATATTATAGCTTCCTCTCTAGCCAAAACTGACCTCTGGATAACACAAAGACAAACGCGGTGCTTTCAAAATTCCCAGGCTTGTCTGAATTTTGGTCTCTGCTTAAGATGCAAATTAGTTCCATTCCCGACTTCTCTGGATTCGACTTGACAAGTTAACATGTGCCAAGAGGTTATAAAACTATGGCATTAGATCAGTGCACATTACAAAGCAAGACAGTCATTGATGGTTCTGCTCTAAATCTGGAATGCGTTACTCACAAGGTAGGAGACACAACTGGCCGTTTCATGGAGAGAGGAACCATCATCTTTTCATTAATCAAGACGCGTTCCTGCCCTTTGAAAAGAAAAATACATGTATGATTTTGTACGAAGAAGCGAAACAAGATAATCTGCTGGGTCTTTAGCAAGGCTTCAAAATGAATACATTTTCAACTACTTTTAATGGCAGGTGATTAAAATTTTCAAACCTTTCATCAGATCTTTGTAGAAGTGGGAGATAAGGTGAATAAGATGAGCTGTATCTACATTTGTGTGACCCCTTGGCTTATTCTATGGAGTCACAACCACCTTTGGAACAAGGCAGGCTGTAAATGCAGCTCTCTGTTGACATCGCCTCTGCTAAGACAGTCATATCTGTGGAAGATAGACTGTCCTCCTTCTTTTCAAAGTTCTTTCCATACACGGGACGGCATCTCTGATGGGTCCAGTAACACGGCCACCCGCACCAGGCTTTTGTGTTCAAAAGATTCAATTAAAAAATAATTACCAAAAGATTAGTGGCGTTCGAAGCTGTTTCTACTCGCGTTTCTTTTTTATGTGTTTTATTAAAGCCGCACTTCTTTAATTAAGAAACAAGTGTCTTCCCTGCCTGTACAAAAGTTTGTTTGATGTCTTCAAAAACTGAATTTATTCTTTCTATCTAGACAGTATTAAGCTCTAATTTAGTTTCTGCTCTCTTTCTCTATTAGAAGATAAAAAAAAACAATTTATTTTAGATACTGATTCCATTGCTTTGTCGGCTCTTATTAATTAAGTTATTAATGTTACTGGTGTGTTAGCGATCTTTGAGTGTACACATGGTGGTCCATGTTAGATATTCTGATTTTTATTCTGTTCGATGCCTATTTGTCTGAAAGGTTTCTAGAGCTAGCGTGAGGCTAAAGCTACCGGCTGTGGGGTCTCTCCATCCCACGCTCAGTGGAACACGTGTAGCTCATATCGTGTTTTCCACCTTCACTCCACTGAAGCTCAGTGGTAGCCGGTGCCCCGCAAAGCATGTAGACAGCACTCGATACACAAGCACAGTTGGCATTTGGGGAATGAAGAGGCGAGGTGCGTGAGATACCACGTGGGCACGAAATTCGCACGAGGATGAACGAGGAGGCGCTACAGCCCAAGCAGTCTGATCCCTGCGGATGAGACGCTCCCATCTCGTATACAGGGAGGAGGGCAGCATGATCTGACTGGGAAATCTCAAAAAAGAACGAAAGGTCTGCATTCCCACAGCTCCCAGCTTCACTCCCTCACTGGCTGCATGGTCTGCATCTTACAGCAGTGAAGTCCAGTGAAGCCATTCTTCAATACATTAAATGTTGCATGATGGGTAGCAATTGTATTCCTCTACGCTGTTATGAATAATCTTATGCCTTTAATGCCTCATTTAAAGCCTTAATAAGATCTACGCAGTATTCATGATGCAGAATGTCAGGGTGCACAGACTGATGTCAAGCGCGCTATGGCAGGATGTGACATCATGTTAACACATGAGGTCAGCTGACTGGAGCATGTAATTTAGTGGCTTTTCCATTGTATACAAAGGAACCTCATCACTCATTAAATGACATTATGCATTATTTTATTGTTATATTTATTGTCATTGATATTATTGTCACTGTTATTGTTCTTATCATCATTATTACAGTTATTATTCATTGCGCATTTGTGCTGTGTATTCCTTTAAGGGCCTGGGACCCTTTAACCACAGATGCACGGTGCTCCCTGGCCTCTGTGCCTTAAATATGAAAAGCCACGCCATTTAAATATAGATCAACTGTCTCACCATTTAAAATATCGGGCCCTCTGGCAATAACCTTCAAGGACACAGAACAATTAATTCGGTCTCCCGTTTCAAAAATTCACACCGCCCAGACGCACCACTCCTGTTAGTGTGTAATGACATTCACTGGGGGGGGGGGGGGATTCAGCTGCGGCTCATGATACGAGCTCGTCGCAAAGTTGGCGTCAACCGGAAACGATCATTTCACGTTTTTGATGCACTAACTTATGTCAAATACACTGGCTGAAATATATTCTATAGAAAATCATTTACTGCTTATGATTTATATATGCTTTAAATTTCATTGAATATTATTTTACCTAGTATTTTATCATCCTTATGTGGTATATATATACAACAACCAAGCCTATTGATTTTTCCGGAACTTATGTATTATCAGTCCTGTATTAATAACAACTGAAATTAATCAGTCATATTATAGACTATTTATAATTTGAGCAAACGACTGAGGAAAGTACATCTATAAGGTGTGACCTTGAGGGGATGTTTGACCTCCAGCTTGGTTTAATTTAATCCTCATTATGGGTGGAATGTGACCCCCCCCCCCCCAAGTGTTTATATATGTAATATAAAGTGAAATAGTAACTTCACCTTTTATGTTCAAGGGGATCCCTCCATTCAAAAAGCACAACCGAGATAAGAATGAACATAAATATGGAGCCACTGACGGTTCCTGCGTACATGGTGACCTTCTTCAGAGGAGCTGCTCAGTTCGTCTCTGCCGGCGAAGGAATCCCAGCGTGACACGGGATTAGCGTAGGTAAAAAGGGGCCGTCAGGAAGGTATGCATGTTAAATGCTTATGGAGTTAAATGCTTGTTGTTGTTCTGTGGGACAGCAAGTTTTACACGCCAAGTATAATTCTGATTTCCTGTTGGCTCATGCAGGGGTGGCACAGTTGGTTGAACTATTGGCTCGCACCACTGCACTGTGGGATCTAATCCCCACTGCTGGCTCTGCATAGGTATGCAGTTTGCTTTTTTACCCTGTATTGTCCTTCGGTCCAAAGACTTGCAGTTAGGGTTCCTGCCCCTGCCCCTTGTCTTCTATCCTGTACTGCCTTGGATAACCCCCCCCCCCCCCTCAACAAATGCATGGTGCCTTAGTGGGTAACACTGAGATCTCATACCGCCAAGGTTGTGGGGTCAATTTCCACCCCTGTCCCTGTCATGTGTGGAGTCCACATGCTCTGCCACAGTTCCCTCAGGGTGCTCCAACTTCCTCCTGACATTCAGAGACATGCATCTAAGCGAATTTCTGTCTGTAACTGAATGTAATGTGTGGACCTGCAGCGTGTGAAGGATTGACACTCTGTCTAGGGTGTTACCTGCCACATAACTGGTCCTTCTATGTCCTGGCTCACTGTGAATCTGTACTGGATAAGTGAGTGCAGACGATTAAATGCCAAATTGAATATGAATATTCCCAATTAAAAGTGAAAGTAGCCCCTGTTGTGCGAGTTTGGGTTCAACCCTTAGTGCCTCTTTGGTCTTTGTTAGTGAAAGCAGACATGTCATTTTACAGCACATGGGAGTCTCAAGCTGACAGTGAGAAAAACCATACAAGAAAATACAAATTTCTCAGACTGCCCACTTTTCTCACGGCATTTGCATTTCATGAAAAAAAAAATACTGAAAAAAGCCACATAAAATAAAAGTTGCTGAAGAGTAGAGACAGAGATGAGCCCTGCCGAAAACCCGACAGACGTCAACGGATGTTACAGTCCATACAAATATTTTAGCCGCAGATCTGCAGCGTGTGAAAAAAAGTCTTAGCAAGGGGTCAGACATTCACATGGTTTAGTGACGGTTTAAAATATACCCACAGGTCACTCGTGCCACCAGCTCTGCTCAGCCCCTGTAATCACTGCTCACACCTGTATTTTTCTTTTAAATTTCTTTTTTTTCTTCACTCCAGATACATAGTAACTGGTAGCCTCATTAATCACTTAACATGCCCCATCTCGTCTTTCCTCTTCGGGTATTAAGAGAGGATGGAGACTGGTAAATGATGACATTAACGACGTTAAGAATCAGCAGCAATCAACAATCGCATCCGAAGCACATGGAGTTCGCGGGGAACGTGCGGGACTGCATTCTTCTGATAAGATCGACAGCAGACATATTGTCGCCTGAACTACTGCCATCTTTAAAAAAAAAAAAAACACTAAAGAGAAAATATCAGCCTTTTCTTTGAGTTTTAATTGCCGCAGTCAAGGCTGTGTCCCTGAATGTTCCCAGAATAAACGGTGACAGATGAACAAAAATCTATTAATTAAGTAGAAGACTGCATTGACTCAGACTTGTACATAATACAAAAGGTTAAGTAAATGCCAAGACTACTGTGTCACTTCAAACAAAGTATTAGGTGTGGAATCATTAATGTCTACTGAGGAAACAGAGTCAAATTGGAGTCTTGATTGCCAGGATATCTGAGGCTAGCGTTGTTTCATTTCAATCTATTGTCAAATTACCCTCTAAAGGAGGGTTGTAACCACACAATTAACTTTACTATGCGAGCTAACAATAGCTAGGACCTTTGGTGTACTATGAGACTGCCACACTGCTCTGCACTGCAAATATTTTTTTCATTCTCCTTCATATCAAGAAATTAGTTTCTGTTCTGTTCTTTGTGCAAAGTAAACATGAATAATGAATAGTGAAGGGCAGGAGATTTCGGAGTGACATTATTATTTTTCGTCCCGGAGACCGCGTGTGTGCATTTACTGCATTCGAAATTATTGTTTTTTTGCATGATGAATATTTACAAAGGACGTGATAAACAGGAGCCTTTACAGTTGCTGTAAAACTCTCACGGCAACATGTTTACAAATGTAATTGATGAGTAGCCCATTCGGGTAGCTTTAATGGAACAGTAACATTCAATGCGTGAGGGCTGTAACCTTCTGAAGAGCGCTGAGGCCCGATTGTCCTACTCAGTAATGTCCGCATAACGTTTTACGCACTGCTCTCCGCCACATCTGGACACCTGTAAAAACAACACAGTCAGAGCACGACGACACATAATTGTAATCATGACGCCACAGTAGCGATTTATTGGGCCGGTTTGATGGAACGCTGCGGGGAGGTCGTCAGTAGTGGAGATCAACATCCGTCATCTTAAATCTTGTTTATCGGCGTCATTTATCACCGATGTATCTGAAAGAATCTCACATAAGACTGATAGCTGGTTATAAGTGCTGTAATTACCGTGAGATGTTTACTAATTCCAGTTTCTCCAGAAGGACCAGTATGATGCCTGCGTTTATTTTTATTAAATAAATTTATAGAGGGGGGTTATGCGAATACCTTATGTCACTGGTTGTAATGGTATATTTTTCCAGGCACCAAGGGGACCTCTGGATATATTTTGCAGTTCCCTTTGGCAGATTTAATCGATCTGGAGGGGTGCAAAGGTGTTGCGATTGACTACAAATGTCTCTGGGTTGGCAACTGCTGCATACTCATTTGGCAACCGATGGTACCCATGCACCTTTTCATGTCTGTGAGAGGAAGGTAAGTGCTGGGGCTGAGAGGGATGGGAATGACGGAATTGACTGGTCTTTTGGCCCAGGTTTGACATCCTGCCCATGGAGGTGGTGACAGAGGCTCTCTGGGTCTCATTCCTGTGGGTTGCCAGATTTTATGTTGAGCTCCCTTGCAGTCATGCAGTTATATAGGTGGGAAAACTGGGCCTTAGTGAATAAAGATACTCCATGATTGCATGGCCATTTACAAAGATGCTTTCCCACACCCAGTACACCCAATTTCTGTCTGGCTACTCGCCCTCTTCTAAATCAGCACATATAAATGAAGCAGAACGTGAGATGCAGAACACGTCCAAATAAAAGAACAAAAAAAGCTTTCAATGATTCGATTACCTAAAATGCAATATCAGCAGTAGCACCGGCATCGCAAAATAGAGCGACAGTCGCTGGTGGCTGTTGCGGGGTTAAGCACCGCGTTAGGAGCGACGGGATTAACGCGGGATGCGGGCATCTTTGTGAAGCTCCGCACCATGGGACGTTCTCCCCAATCTCTCGCTCGGGACCCTATGTACCTCCACTCCTTCCCTAAACATTGTCAGCTCCGATCGGGCCATGTTTCGAGAGAAACAAGGTCCCGAAAGCGAGTCCTCCGGCATGTAACAAAATGCACATCCCAGCCGCGCGTCCCGCCATCGGCGCTGGGGTCTGGCCGCCTCTCGGGACACTGACTGCTTCGGCACCCCCAGGACAAATATCTAGACAGCAATATTTTCCGCTCTGACGCTCTGAGCTTGTGGTTCCTCAGTTAAAGAGGAACCAGTCATTCAGAATCCGCTGATTGTTTGAATTTCCAGTCCTGAGTAATCAAAAGCTGCTCCTGACCGCCACCTAGGCTCCATGACACCCCTTCGGCCGAAGAACTCCAATCACAGGATGGCATGACTTCAATGTGGGAAGCTTTAGAAAGCGGAGATGCCTCTCCTCTTATCCAATTACATGAAAGAAATTATGCACATGTTTCTTTAAGAAGCAAATCACATGCCCTTCTACTGGGAATCACACAGAACGACATTCCTAGTGTAAGGGCATCTCTGAGAGCTGTGCCTTGTGATTTTTATGTTGCTTAATTTTATTTTAATCCTGAAACCTTGGCTTTATAAAACATATAAATGGGACAACATATTACGCAACTCCCTGTGACACTGAACAGGATTAGCGGTTAGAGGCTCTATGGATAGACTTTATGTAGCCAAAACAAGTTTTAAAAAAATGGTGCTTGTGTTTCACATCACCACCTGATAATTAGCTTTCCATAAAGAAAGCAGTGTGATAGATCTCCCCCAGTCATCACTGGGTCGGATAATGGCAGTGGCACTGGCCCAACTGCCTATAGATCATCTACAGCCCAGGCTGAAGGGATTGTGTTTTGTTGATCTCTGAGCCATTCGTTTACAGCCCAAAGATACATAACCAGGATGCTGTGAGGGAATTAGCCTTTAGCCTGGTGCAATCCACCCCCGGCCCCCTTGTCTTGTTTCTCCCCCCCCCCTCCCCATACCAGAGCTGTCCACCCTGGTGCAGAAAGGAGAAAAGCTGTGGTGGCTGATTACTGTACATGCATATAAGTACAGAGATAAGGAGTAGATAGTAACAGTACCTTTGTACAGTAGCCAAGTTCCTAGCGCTAGTTAAACTCTCATTGATAGCTTTATTTAATTTTCCTAACCATTAAAGCCTTTGAAACAGCTCTGAAACATGTCTTGAAGTTCCCACTTTACTTAACTTTATTTAAGTCCCATAGCCCTCAATGGGAAATCATATATTAATTCTGACTGATGCTTAAGGCTCCTGTAAATTAAAAAAAAAAGAATTTGGGGGGGGGGGGGGGTGGACAGATAAATGCATTTTGAAAGAAATGTAGCCTATAATGGCTGTAAATACATTAAAAACGGGAAGAGGAAAATCAGCAGGACACCATATGGCGTCACTCATATTAGCCTCCTAGCTGCAGGCCTTGTTATGCCAGTTCACAGATGCAGATGAGTGCGTCTTCAGACTGTGCGGCTATGCTAATTACACCCCATGTTTGTCAATCAGACATTCTTCCCAATTAACTGCAAGATAATCCCCCTGGAATCTCACAGATGACAAAAATTAGGATCTGTCAAGGTGCAGTCAGAATCCAAAAGATCCAAAGATAAAAGGAAAACTTTGTAAGAACAGTGGCACAGTAAGATGACGAAGCCTTCGCTGCCCATAGATAGATATGGCTTTTTTTCCTTAAAGTTATGTTGTAACAGATCTGATGTCATTTTTATCCCCATTTAATTCAGACAAAGGCCTCATAATTCTTGCAGGGATTTGCATGGTAACGCAACTGGAGCAATAAAATTACATGATATTACAATGTGTAATTACAGTATTTATAACTTGCAAACGTATGATTTTTGGTAGAAGTGATTAATGTTTGTATATGATGTGCTACATGTGATTCACTGAGGCTAATACTTGGTCAACTTTGAGGTTTATAAACGTAGTAAAAGTAATTAAATCTGTCCAGCCCTGAAACTATTGGAATGTTGGAAATATTTAAGTGTGAAAATTGAATTTATGCAAAAGGACCCATCCACAGTCCTATTCAGAATGATTTGTGTTCTAAAGGACTCCAGTTATTTGGGGGGGGGGGGTTCCATTTATTTTTTAACTTTGCCCCCTTATTTCATTATTCATTATTCAATTTCAGTAAAAATAAAATGTGCAAATCTTCAAACATAATAAATGTGCTCAAACTTTCAAGCATCATTAGCATCTTTACAAGTTACATTTTGGAGGGAATTGCATGTCTGACTAGATGCAAATCCTGCCCATTTAAATTATGTAAATAGACTGGACAATGGTCCGCAAAGCTGTGTTAGACCTCAGCGCTGTGTAAGGGTTCTAATCCATTTTTTATATTTAACTCTATTAATTATATTCGGTTCTTCAGTATGTTAAATATGAGAACATAATGTGCTTTTGCTCTGCAGGATGTGTGTTTAAACCTTTTGTTTTCCTTCTGGAGCTGCAGCTAATAGACATGTTCCATGGCACTGGACGTGCCCCAAAGCGCCTGAGCGTTTCTTAATCATCATTGTACCTGTTATGGAGAATCGTCAGGGATGCTCTAATTCACCTCATCTGCAATGGCAAATTGTACTGTATCTCATAGGTCCCTCCCCCAGTGAACGACGTCCATACTGACATGCAAGTGCGAAGGTCTAGCATTCACCAATTCCCATGTCTGTGCCATGGTGCCAGCACCTCATCTATGGCATCCCACCTATGGCATCCCATCTATGGCATCTCACCCCTGGCATCCCATCTATGGCATCCCACCCCTGGCATCCCATCTATGGCATCTCAGCAATGGCATCTCACCCCTGGCATCCCATCTATGGCATCTCACCCCTGGCATCCCATCTATGGCATCCCACCCCTGGCATCCCATCTATGGCATCTCAGCAATGGCATCTCACCCCTGGCATCCCATCTATGGCATCTCACCCCTGGCATCCCATCTATGGCATCCCACCCCTGGCATCCCATCTATGGCATCTCACCCCTGGCATCCCATCTATGGCATCCCATCTATGGCATCTCACCCCTGGCATCCCATCTATGGCATCTCACCCCTGGCATCCCATCTATGGCATCTCACCCCTGGCATCCCATCTACGGCATCCCACCCCTGGCATCCCATCCATGGCATCTAACCCCCGGCATCCCATCTATGGCATCTCACCCCTGGCATCCCATCTATGGCATCTCACCCCTGGCATCCCATCTATGGCATCTCAGCAATGGCATATCACCCCTGGCATCCCATCTATGGCATCCCACCCATGGCATCCCATCTATGGCATCTCACCCCTGGCATCCCATCTATGGCATCTCACCCCTGGCATCCCATCTATGGCATCTCAGCAATGGCATCTCACCCCTGGCATCCCATCTATGGCATCTCACCCCTGGCATCCCATCTATGGCATCCCACCCCTGGCATCCCATCTATGGCATCTCACCCCTGGCATCCCATCTATGGCATCCCACCCCTGGCATCCCATCTATGGCATCTCACCCCTGGCATCCCATCTATGGCATCTCAGCAATGGCATCTCACCCCTGGCATCCCATCTATGGCATCTCACCCCTGGCATCCCATCTATGGCATCTCACCCCTGGCATCCCATCTATGGCATCCCAGTCATGGCATCTCACCCATGGCATCCCATCTATGCCAACACAGAGCACAGCCTGCTCTCGGTGAAGTCCAAAAGACAGTATTTTAACATCACATAATGGACAATCCCACTATACAGAACCTCGTAGAGCTTCTCTACAGCCTAAATCTAGTGGAGTTACACTTACATGGTGTTTTCTCTAGGCTTTTGCTTTTGTATATTATTAACAGTAATATATGATCTGATGTATCCCCAACAATTTACAGATAGAAATGTAATGACTCGAAAGCAAATTGAGCAATTTAAGTCGGCCGCTGAACTGGGATTTTCACGTGCTGATGCAGGCCATATAGATCAGACCCCCATGGTTTAAGGCTGAGAGCAGGAGCAAATATGATCAATTTCATTCTTATATTTCCAAGCCATGCAGCGGGCACCTGATCTGAAATATTGGGTATCTGGTTTGATCCTTAGCTGATTTCATGAACTGCGATTAATCATTTGATGGGTTCAAATGCAATGAGGTTCATTAGTAGTTATGAGTGGAGCGCAACTAGACAATCACTTTTAAATGTTTACTATGCCCCAGTGAGCTCTGGCATGGATTATAGGTGCACGGTTTATGCCTCTGCTGCTCCTTTACTGCTGGAAACGTTGGATGTGCTCCAGGCGTGGGCACAAAGCCTCTGCTGTGGATCATTTTAACTCCCCCCCACCACCACCCTACCCCACATGCCATATAGGTTGAAGTGGCTGAACCGCCTTTAACTCTGATATGCAGGAAGCTGCTGCTTTCATACTGGATCATAAGCCTTCAGCTAAGTCTGGAAAGGAATCCGCTAACATGGGGCTTCCGGAGCTGAACTGTGGCGACCCATAATGCACCAGTCACCAGTCACCTTCTCAGCTTAGCACTCATTTTAGGAGGAGTAATGAATAACACAGTAGCGTATGAATCAATCTCAGATTTCAAAGACGTCTGAAGACTCTTTGCTTATTCTATACATTATGGAGCAGTATGTTCAACTCTGTGTTTGATGCATTATGGGTAATAAATCAGTTGTCATTTTATGTATCCAAACCGGTGGCTCCCATATAGTTAGAATCTCTCACACCACAGGTCTTACTATGGGATTGTTTTGGTTGCCCTGTTGAATTTGCTTCAGCTCACTTAATCTAACTTTATATCTGCAGTAATAAAAAAAAATCAATTCATAGTGAAAATGAGAATGTTGTAATAATAAAACTCTACCCAGCTCAGATAAATGTAACTGTGAAAAATGTTTGTACAGTTTTTGCAGAAATGTTGAGTGCGTTATTTTTATCTCGTCAGCTAGCAGAAGCTAATATTTGTATCATGGAACCTTAAGAATTGTATGTAGCCCTGTTTATGTCACGATCTGCCACAATAGTTACTTGATTTAACAGATAAACAATATATTCAAAGATCTCAAATGCATGATTCTAATGAATATCACATACGACTGAATAACAACTGAAAATGTTTATGAGAATCATTATATTCCAGAGGTGATGTTCATTATTAACTGCTAATTTATTTCGTCCCTGTTGATTACCATATATAATTTGCAAATCTGAATAGATGACAAGCATTAATATTATGCATTATGTTCAAAAACCTACAGAACATGACTTTTTATATGTGTTATTAGATAACAAAAAAGGCACAATGGAAACCATTTAGCTGCTTAAGCATTTCATTTTCCTGAAATCAGAAATGTTAAAAAGAAGGAATAATTAATTAATTAACCATGGACAATGTCGGGTCTTTAGTGGTCCTGGGAGACTGGTCTCTGGGAGTTTTTTCCTTACATCCCCCTGCCTTTTAACTCAATAGGCCAGTTTCAATTAAATCCCTCTAATCAATATGCTTCATTTTTTTCTGAGTTTCCCAAGTGCGGCTGATGTGGGGGGGTGGGGGTCTAATTAGGGTGAATTTCAATTACAGTAGCAGACAAATCAGTTATGACTGCTTTCAGATTAGCTCTAATTCTCCGACAAGATTGTTTGTAGTCTGTCAGATTAACACTGGGCTGGAAATCATTGGTAAAAAAAAATTCAATACAGCCATGAACAATCACTGTGTTCCCCTTCATTATTACACCTTATTGTTACTATAATAAAGACTCCGTGTATGTGTGTGTGTGTGTGTGTAAGGGGGGGGGGGGGGTCTCTTCCATCATGTTCTTTTTACATATTTAATAAGGATGGACTGTTAAAAAAACTTCCATTGATTTTACTTACTGGTTTTGCTCCTTCCTGCCTTCCACCTCGTGAGAAACACAAATTCATTCATTCGATGCGTGAAGTGGGTTACATGTTTCTTAGGAATATCCAAACATATGAATAATCATTCATACTATCTTGGCAGGGAAGCCCACAGTTCATGTTTTATCAGGACACCAAATCGAATGTTTGATTTATTGGCTGGGAGGTTGATCAAAACTGTGATATAAATATGTACTGTACTGACTGTATATATGCGAATCCCGTGTGCATGTGTCAATATACTGAGAAAGAGATATAATTATAGAATATTTTGGACGAAAGATAAGAAATTATTTTTATCAAGTAGAGGGAAGGATTAACCCTTTAACGGCTAGTTGTCAGGGAAAAAACAAATAAATAAAACGAAAAGGCTGAACAAACGCGAGCTGTGTTCCCTGCCCTTGCTCGCTATCACATGACACACCAGACTTATGGCTATTCGAATTTAGGTGCTGCGATTAATTTACACGCTTTATATAATTAATCTATAGTGTGTGTGTCACATTAACATGTGGCCCGGGGGTGTCTCTAATAGGCTGCAGTATCAATTTCATTTTAATAGGTCAATTTAATATATATTAGGCTTTAACAAGGTTACGTAGAATTGCAATAACAGCTGTTCATTTAAGTAAGTTTCAAAATATAGTTTTTTTTTTTTTCTAATTGCATTCTCAGTGCTAATGCATCAAAGCATGGAAGCTTATTATTAAAGGCTGTGAAAGGGATTCATGCAGGGGACAGAGATGGATCACATACCTCATTACATAATGTGACTAAACTCGAGTACGATTTTGGCAAAGCTTTAAGTTTTAACCCCCACCCAGCCCTGACCTTAACCATAAGTAACCACACAGAACACGAGAACTTTTGGAATTTGTAGTTGTTTGATTGCATTCACAGATCTTTGTGGGGACCTGAAAAATGGTCCCCACAACGTCAAAATAATAGGATTTTATTACATTGTGGGGAATATTTGGTCCCATAATCCAGGCGTATATATATATATATATATATATATATATACAAACACACACACACACACACACACACACACACACACACACACAGACACACACAGACACACACATGACAGTCTCTAAAGGGGAAACACTGGTATCTGTATTTATAATCAGGAGGTTAGATTTTTCAGAGCTGGGGCTCATGCAATTAACCTGAATTGATCTGCTCAGGGTGTCAGTTGCTGTACATAATTAGTTGTGAATAAAATTCTCTGCTAAGCAAATTGTGTATATAATTTATTATTCACTTTATAATTTATTTATGCATGTATGTACACATTCCCATGGCTGAAAATGCAGCTTCTGTTTCACACATATCACACACTTAGAATACTGTTTGGCAGAATTAAAACTGTAATTCTTTCACTAATTGCCTGGCAGGTTACCCCAAAATCCATAAACAGCAGTTTTCCAGTCTTTCTACGGATTCTAGCTTTTAGTTGCCCATTTAAAGATTCAATGGCCCATTCAATTTACTCAATGATTCAGTCTCCCATAAGAAAACAGCGATCAGTGTAATCAAGCCTCAAATTCCGAAAATAAATTCAGGTGGATTTGCCCAGTTGAAAATGTCTCAAACAGAAATTCATATGCTGCTCCTGACATGTAAAATATTAATAATTCTCCGGGTGTGCATGTCGTATGCGATTGCAATTCTCCACATGCTTGGGAATTTATTACAAATTGCTGCCAAACATGACACAATAATACCGTAATAATATCCCATCAACATAAATTACAAACTTTGCTGCATGTACTGGGCAATAAGCATTACTTTTCATTTTAGCTTTTCACACCAGCTCATGTGAATTAAAATGCTTATTACTTCCGTATATCAGTGTCCTACCTTCCTAGTTAATCTCCAGTTGGGACACTAGAGTCTTTAATGGTCTCTGCCACCAATTTATTATCACCATTGCAGAAAGATGGGCATCACAGCAAATCACATGGGCTTTATTGTCATACCATCCATATACAGGTATACTGCGGTTTGAAAAAAAACATTCCCCCAAGACCACGGTGTGACACACAGACAAGAAAACACGGGATGGTGTGAAAACGGAGGACTGGACACAAGGGCGTGTATAAATACTGCACTGAAAGTTGCATGTACAGTAAATAACAATAATAAATAATGCAGCAGCATAAATGGTGGAACAAATGTAGTGTTAGTCGCCTGAAAATTAATCAATAAATAATAAGTTGACGTGACCAGTGCTAGTTGAAGGAAGTGAAACGAAAACCTGCAGCACCCTCCCAAAACAAGCAAACAGCTTGATTTTGAATATGTGTAACTCTACTGTATATGGACAAAAGGATTGGGACACACCTCTCAATCATTAAATTCAGGTGTTTCATTCAGACTAATTGCCAAGTGTATGAAACCAAGCACCTAACCATGCAGTCAGGTTTACAAACATTCGTGAAAGAATGAGGCATTCCGGAGAGCTCAGTGAATTCATGGGATGTAGTTAATCACTTTGTGAAATTTCCTCCCTGCTAGATATTCCACAGTCTACAGTAAGTGGTGTTATTGCAAAGTGTAAGCATTTAGGAACAGCAGAAACTCAAGAAACTCAACAACAGACCACAAGACGTAACAGAGCAAGGTCGCAGAGTGCTGAGGTGCTTAGTGCGTAAAAGTCACCAACGCTCTGTCGACTCAATAGCAGCGGAGTTCCAGAATTCCTTTGGCATTAACCTCAGCACAAAAACTGTGCACCAGGAGCTTCATGGAATGGGCTTCTATGGCCGAACAGCTGCATGCAAGCCTCACATCAACAAGCGCAATTCCAAGCGTCAGATGGAGTGGTGTAAAGCACACTGCCACTGGACTCAGGGGTTGGGCTAGGCCCCTTAGATCCAGTGAAGGGAACTCTTAATGCTTCAGCATACCAAGACATTTTGGATCATTCTATACTTCCAACTTGGTGGGAACAGTTTGCTGAAGGAAGGCCCTTTTCTGTTCCAGCATGACTGTGCCCCATTGCACAAAGCAAGGTCCATAAGGACATGGTTGGGTGAGTTTGGTGTGGAAGAACTTGACTGGGCCGCACAGAGCCCTGACCTCAACCCGATCGAACATCTTTGGGATGAACTGGATTGGAGATTCACGTCCAACATCAGTGCCTGACCTCACAAATGCTCTTCTGGATGAATGGGCAAAAATTCCCACAGACAGACTCCAAAATCCTGTGGAAAGTCTTCCCAGAAGAGTGACAGCTGTTATAGCTGCAAAGAGGGGGGGGGGAAACTCTGTATTGATGGGTTCATTCATGACTCATTCTTTTTTTGGAAGATATGTGATGTTTTTTTCGCTGGATAAGGTGGAAGTCGAATTTCAGGGAAGAGTGGGGAGCAGACTGGGAAAATATTTTGACAGGCCAGTTTTAAAATTATTATGCGGTGAAAAAGGAAGGAGAAAAGGGGGGGGGGGGGTAGTGCAAACGACAAGGGATGGTGATATAAAAATAACTTTCAAGCAAGAGAAGGAACTTTCAACACTGGAAAGAGGAAAAAATCCATCCAGAAATCTATTTACTTGGACCTTGTGCGTTTGTTGTGCAAAACACATGGACTGTTATTTATATGAAAAGTTGCAGAAAGCAGACTCAGTATAGAGAATGACACAGCATGATATCCAGGAAGGTTGTCCATGCATCTTGGGCATGTTAGACAAACACTGTGCCAGAGTATAAAGTGAAGTATAATGTTGTTTTGTTGTTGTTTTTTTTACTCGAAAACAAAGATCACTGCTGAGAAAGTCAATGAAAACTTCACGTTTTAAAAAAATGGGCTTTTGCCTCGAAAAATGGATTCTACAAGAGAAATAAAAAATGCCAGGGACGAGCTCAGAAAGCTGAAAAGATATGTAAATATTGGTGTTAGAGTTTAATCAGTGATAGAACCTGCAAAAAAGTGATGGAGAAAAGCGTTTTGCGAAGAAAACCATCTTCGGTGTAGATCCATCCATCTTCTACGGTGACCTATGGTTAAAGAGAATATAAAATGCCCTAGTAAGTCCTGAGGTATTATTTATATATGCAAATGATGTTTTTAAAAATAATAAGTACAATTATGCAGATAAACAAATTCATTTTTTAAGCTTCTCACAGATGTCTCATAGACTCCATATAAAATATTTATTCTCTGAGACGGTTAGAACAGGATAGGGGAATTTAACATCAACAGACTTGAAGGAAAATTAAGAGATCAAAGATTTCATAAGTGGGCTGAAGGTTGGAACTCTGCGAGGCTGGTCGTCTTTTCAAATGTGCTCTGGTAGGTTATAAGTTCATAAGAAAATCCCAACGTCTCATGCTAAAAATAGGATCAAAAAATTTGCACGGGGAAAACTGGGGGCATTTCCACAGTTACTGACATGGAAAAGAAGCCTCTCCCATTTTCTGCTGAAGCATGTTACATATTAAGAATGTTTTCCATGTAAATGAAGGGTTTATAGTTGTGTTTCCTGACATCATAATTGTGATTTCAAATGCGAATAAAAAATTCATGCCTGTCGGGTTAGAACTTAAAACGGGTCTACATCTGCACTGGTGTAGATTGTGGAGATCTTTACCAAAAATCCACCCACTGGCCGACTTTTTGTTTCATTCCAGAAGCTCTGAAGCATACGCTGACCCACCTATGTGCACACACATCGCACATAAAACACATACTTTTTGACACTTCATTAATGCAAAATGGGTTTACCCCCCATCTCATGCTTGGATGCAAGGGGTACCAACACATACAAAATTAATGTTGAATAAAAGAAATGACTCATATAGACCAATCTAATGAGCTCCTGGTCTCCAGTGGTATGTGCAGAAGACTCTCAGAGTGAGTTAACGTAAGACTAGTAATGCACCTTTAAGTAAGAGGCGTTTTAAGTCACCTCCAGGTCAGCTCATTGATTGAATATGAAGTGGTGTCCTGTGTTTTCTCTGGTCAGGCCATTGACCCCAGTGGCACATAATTTGCTATGCTATTCTCTGACTCCCTCTGAATGTGTATATACTGACCAGTGCTGCTCTGGAAAATAGCACTCATATTTGTTTATAGCTTAGCACGTGAACTGTAAGTCAAATGTCTGGACAGAGTTACTGAAAACCGTTTGTTTTTCAAAAATATAATGACCCTAAGCACCACCTCTATGTCATGAAAGTACTATATTCTGAACAAGGAAAGAGATGGAGTGCTGAGACAGATGACCTGACCCCCACAATTCCCCAACCTAAACTCTAAAGAGTTGATTTGGGATGAGTTGGATCAAAGAGCAAGGTAGCCAACTTGTGCCCAGAACTTGTGGAAACTCCTTCAAGGCTGTAGGAGAAGCATTCCAGGTGGCTACATCTGGACGCTGATTGAAAGAACACCAAGAGTCTGCAATGCTGTCCTTGGCTCTTTCGAAGAGTGTAAAATTTGAGAAATTTTGAGATGTTGACTGCCTTTCTTGGTCGTTGCAGAGACAAATGCATTAAGAGCAGGCAGGTCTAGAAATCTGTCACCACAGAAGCAATTAAAAGTTGCTTAAAGCAACATGAATTCTTCTTCATTTGGTGAAATTTAAAATTATAGATTAGTAGGTTAAAATACCCTGCGACACTGATGACAGTAAAGAGTAAAATGCTCTTGCTGAGCTAGGGGCAGGGTTGTGAAATCGTCAAATAAGCCATGAAATTCAGCTTGAATCCTCGATTTCTACACATTTGTCAGTGGCTTCAGATGTCGTGTTTCCCTTGTATTGTGCTTCCTGTCTCCCGGCTGGTCTATTCCTCCTCTGCTGACCTGTCTTCCCATTGGCTGAACTTGCTCCCTTTCTGGTGCTGTTGTAACGTGCTCTTTTCATACCGTGGCATAGCAGCACTGGGGAGGAACACAAGGCGTTCAGCAGGGGACACGTAAGGGGCACCGCCTGGTTATGTTACAGCTGGCTGGCAGGGAGGCTTGTTTGATTTGCTCTGCTGGCACGGAGGATGAAGGAGTGAGCCCAGCGGCACCCGGGAGACCCCGGCTTGGCCAGGAAAGGCTTCTAATCCACTCCGACTCAAAGGGATTGTGCTGTTAACCCAGGACGGGCAGACAAAAGTGACAGAGGGGACAGGAAGTGGCAAAAGCAGCCCCTGTCTCCCTTGAACAGGGAGAAAACAAAAAACAGACAACCTTCTTTGTGACCTCTTAAAGGGGAAGGAGCAGACAACCTTCTTAAAAGGGAAGGGGGGTTGGCCAGCGACAAGACAGGTCACCAAGGAGGTAGGAGCAAATGGAGGGAAACCACAAAAGAAGGGATTTAACAGACATGAGGAGAGAACTGAAATATTTCTGCCCCAGCTAGGATGTTGTGCTAATCAAAACAGATGGATATCTCCGCCACAGTGATTCTCAACGATGTTCTTGGGGAACGAAAAATAGCCCCGATCCCTCCTAACACACCTGAAGTATTCAGTATTCGGTATTCAGTGTTTTTCATTGGCTGGGGGCTGGGAGGGATCAAAAATGTGGACTGTCTGGGGGGTGCCAGATGACTGCATTACATTATATGTAGAGGGTGGAGGAACAGAAGTTATATAATCAGATTTAAACCAGGCCCTCCCACGTTTCTCATCTTTGCAGCTCAGCGATTCGGGTTTGCAGGGGTCATCACTGGACATGTGGCACGTGCTGGGAACGAGGGCTGGCGGGCGCCATGTTCGGCCCCCCGAATCACAGCAGCGACTGGCTGTAATTGGATGGCCTGTTGGTGGTCTTAGTGCATCCATCACTTACTGGTCTGGTACTATGCCAGGTTGCATTTAGCCTGAGTAGCATCCTGCGGTGTGATAAAAAAGCCAATTAATCAAGCAATTAACATATGTGTTTAACATTTCAACTTAATATTCTCCTATTTTTTTTAAGTGCAGAGAAAACAGAATATCTACATATGAGACAAAATTGCAAACCACCCTGTAATAAACTAGTCAGTAACTAATTAGTCTGATTTGATGCGCTATGGAATATGGAGAATAGCCAAAGTGCCTCAAATGACACAGAGAGTCAGGAACATTAGAGGGGAGTTTTATATGGGAAGTCCCTTTGCATAGAAAGAAAAATTGCCATTTTCATGGAAAAAAGAATGTTCAGGTTAAAGTTATAAAGCTGCTTTGGGTCTGTGATTCCTGACAAGGCAAATATGAAAAGAAAAAACACACTGGAAGGCCAATCATTGGGGACAATCATCGTCACCTGACTGTTTCCCACGAGACGGGCTGCGCCTCCACAAACGTATTACGCCGAGGCAGAAGAAAGTGAATTATTTCTATTGAAGAAAAAGTTTTTCTTAGCTGACCTACATACGTTCTAACAACAGTACAATAAAAAGTCGCTGGTAAATGACTCCAAGCATGCAAAGTGCTGCAGAAGCCGTCTCTCCACACAACACAGATGGCTTAGCAGCCTGCCCCTGTATTTGTTTAGTGTTAGATGTGTGGAGAGGGAGACGGAGGGAGAGGTTAAGATAGACCCCTCCGATTATAGCCAACATCCAGGAAAGCTTCAGCACAAAAGCAACAAGTCATGATTCTACTTCAAACACCATCATGAACTGTGGCTTCTTAACCACTGCGCACCCAGCGGACAGGGAACGTTCCCGGAACCGCAGTCGACGTTATCTTAAATTATTCTCTTAGTCGACACAAAATGCTATCACTGTAATGTTAATGGAACGTTATTTCCCCAGATTACATTTTAACAAACCTTATGCGTGTCATGTCCTGGTGCGGTGCGCGGAGCGGGGAAGCAGGGGAGGGACGCGTAGGATTGGGGAATACGGGGTTTAACGGAGACGGAGAGCAGGGACATGGAACAGGCAAAGACATGCAGCACGACACCAGAAGACGTCAATAATGGATCTAGGGAGACAGACCGAACGCGGATGTATATATACAGGACAAGTCAAAATAACAGGCAACAGCTGGCCACAATTGGGATTGCACATGAGGTAACGAAGGGGGCGTGGCACACAGGAGGATCGTACGCGCAGGTCATGACAATGTGAGCATAAGATTAGTATCTGAAAATCCTTTTATCACAATTAATGTTGAAAAACATTGTTTTATAATGCCATTTCAATTTAAAAAATTGATTTATGTGCATACTGTGAATGCAACGCCCAGCCTTGACCCCACGATCTTTGACGTGTAAAGCACCAGTGTCCTGCCATGCCCTTTGTTGTGTTTATGTAACTATTATTGGTTCTAGTAGTAATTACAATGATGGAATAACGTTGTAGGAACATCGGGAAAACATTTCCATGGCTTAATCGTGAGGTTTGGTAAACGTTCCTAGAATTTCTGGCTTTCTTTATTTAACTTCTTTCCTTCCTTTTTCCCGTTCTTTATTACTCTCTCTAATGATGTTTAATGCATCACAACCAATCCATGTAAAGCGCTTTGGGGCGACTCTGTTGTGAAAGGCGCTATATAAAAATAAATTGAATTGAAAAACTGTTAGTGGGGCAGCCTGCTGCTTCTGAAGCACTTCCCATAACATTCGATTACCACCTTCATACATATTTTCATTCATAAGTACCACATAAACATTCATGCACCCATGCATTTCTTAGCCAGTACTAAGTGAACAACTTGTATTTCATAATGTTAGCCTGCATTAGCATAATCTGTTAGCATAATAAAAAACTGTTCTAACTAATTTATCTTAGCGAGCTGGATAGGGAAAATAAATGAAATGCTTAATCTATATGCTGATGCTTAACCTTAAGAACCTACCTATTAAGCAATGAATACACATTCAGAGACAGGGCAAAATTACCATGGCATTGGTACTTATTTGCACTGTGCTGACGTGCCGGTGTGCTTTCAGTTTTCAGGGCAGCACTCTGCTTTGTTGGGAGAGGGGGCAATCTAACGTGCACCCCCAGATTTGGGTGTTTGAATTCCCCCTTTGCTCTGTAAGCTCTTCTAGGTACTCTGGTTTCCAGCAGTAAGTCGTCATGAAGTTAGGCAAACTGCTGTGCAACTGTCTGAGCCCTGTAATGAACACGGAATCCCATCCGAGGTGTTTCCCTGCCTCGTTCCCCAGAAGTCCAGGAAAAGCTCCATGCATCCCTGCCACCGTATATCAGATAAGCGATTAGAAGTGGATGGATGTATCATCTGTGACTGATATCACAGCACTTTACTATTCACAAATAGCCTAATTTCATTCCCAAGAAGAAGTGCGGCGTGGGACAAACTACAAAACACATGAGTGTCGTATTCAGCATATAAATGCTCACTTTATCTGGAAAGTGGGTTTACTACAGGTATTTATGCTTAACTTAATGTATACACATTTTTGCTTTAATGTCTTCACCTTTATGTGTTTTCTTATTGAACAACGGCACAAACAACATAAAGAACAACAATGATAGTAATAATTGGGGCGGCATGGTGGTGCAGTGGTTAGCACTGTTGCCTCACACCTCTGGGACCCGGGTTTGAGTCACCGCCTGGGTCACATGTGTGTGGTGTTTGCATGTTCTCCCCATGTCGTCGTGGGGTTTCCTCCGGGTACTCCAGTTTCCCCCCACAGTCCAAAGACATGCTGAGGCTAATTGGAGTTACTAAATTGCCCATAGGTGTGCATTTGAGAGTGAATGGTGTGTGAGTGTGCCCTGCGATGGGCTGGCCCCCCCATCCTGGGTTGTCCATTGCCTCCAGAATAGGCTCCGGACCCCCCACGACCCAGTAGAATAAACGGTTTGAAAAATGGATGGATTGAAGGATGATAATAATTGTAATATGTTTCACTTACATAACTTCCAACAAAAGAAAAACAAAAAAAAAATCCTTCCCTTCTCCAAGCAAGAGAACGGATCCTACAGTAAAGTGTCACAACTTAACCATCTATTTGTCTTCAAACCATTCATTCATTCATTCATTCATTTATCCATTCATTCTCTGCTGATCAGGGACAGACCTCAGACTCTCTGTATGATTTTGTAAGGAGAGTCTAGGGGGCACAAACATGTGTAGGTGTGAGGTTTTCTCAGAGCCATTAATTGACTTTGAATGACCTTTTTTTCTCATGAAGTCTCACAGGGGTCCCATTGTCCAGGGAGGGGTGGGCGGGGGGGGGATTTTTTTCCTGTTTTCCCTCTCTGTTTGTCATTCTGCATTTATACCCTTCAATCGCTCTGAATGTTGTTCTTTTTCTTGATCGAGTCCAAACACTTCATTAGAATGACAAGTTGAATATGTGATGCTGAGGCAGGATAGCATTTAAGCTAAAAGAACATTGCAAACGACATACCTGCAGATGAAGACATCCATATTATACCCTTGATGTCAACATTGCTTATAATTTACCTGACATTCGGATCATCCTCGATCTTTCTCAGCTCCTTTGCAGTTAGGATTTTATAGTGACAAATCGCAATCGGCCCCCTATGCCGCAGAGATACATCAAATATCACGTTGTCTAAAATGACGGCGATTTGCCCACATGGTGGTAAGGATGAAATGTCCTGTTGTGCTTAATAACTAGGCTTGCTACTGATTCTGACCCATAAGCCGATGAAATGAAGGCCTGAAGCTTCTCCCTCTTTGAGGGCCAGACAGTTCTGCAGCTTTCACAAAAGGCACCTTGCAGACTTGCTGTCAAGTACATAACGACACTGGGGGGGAAAAAATGTTCCCATGTGATCGACATTCAAAAAATCACCACTGTGACATTTGTCCTTTGCCAGACATTTAATCCAGGCCTTGATTGCAGTGATGCTGGATCGCTGTTACTATTTATGTTTTCCGTTTTGATATGCTGTGTCAAAAGTACTAATGCACTTAAAGATAATGCATGGTAGCTTAGAAAATGGTTCTGTTTCAAGCTGGAGGAAAACGCCTCTCATTCTGTGGTTTGCACAAAAGGAAACTCACAAAGACTAAAGTGTGGATAAAACGGGTAACGGTCTAATTAACTGGAAATACATCAACAGATATTAATCAGCTGAAATGCTGGAATGCTGAAAACAGTCACATTAAATCACAGGATGGCACAGTGTACCTCTGTCTACTGGCACTGCATCCCACCCACCACATTAAGACACCTCAGTAATGGAGCCTGTATCAGAGGCTATGAGCGCAAGGCAGGGAACGGCCCAGGATGGGGCACCAACCGATCGCAGGGCTCACTCACACACCAGTCACTCACACTTCCACATCTATGGGCAATTTGGTAACTCTCATGTCTAACCACTAAACACTGTGCCACCCCATTTCAAACCACTACATATATGTGCGTATTTTCTTTATGTGAAAATGATTAACTGCTTTAATGGATTTTAAGATATTATGCGTAAATACGAATAGCATGTGTTTGTATATTTATTAAAAGCTCCCCTTTATTGACTGAAGTTTCCTCTCCCGTTTGAACCCCCGAGCCTCTTTTGCTTCACCTCCGGATATAAACCTCATTTCCTCCCCCCACTCCTCGACACCTCCCTGTCCCAAGGCTATGTCCCTTCCTCGGCGAACCTCTGCTCGCTTCCTGAGTGCTCCTTAATCGGGCCCCTCCCTAAGCTGCGACCGCGGCGATTTCCATTCCCTCTCTCTGCCGGTCCCCGGCGACGGCCATGTCCGCTAGAGAGGGCATCCTCAATGCGGGCTTCCAGGACGTCACTAATGAATAAATGCATTCTGAACGTAGGTGGCCATCTCCATACATCAGGGCCATCAGCCCAGCTCTTCCCTCTTTGTCTTTGTACATTGGCCCAGACCTTGGTGAGCTTCCCATGGTTCTCAGTATAACACTCTTGACTAAACGTGCATAAAAACAAATTAACCTGGTCTATACAATTTGCAAAGATGTGTGCAGCCAGCCAATAAATAGAAGTCATTCCAAGCCAAGGTCGCAATAATAAGCTGCCTGAAAATTGTGGAGTAATATGTTACAAGCGTCGCGCTACGACGCTACTTCAGGAGTCAAAGCCGTGTCCAGATTCGCAGACAAACACTTTTTTACGGCACCTATTCTACGTTAAATCTTACGGGAGAAGACAACTGACGTGCCTGTCGAGCGAAGGAGTGGAGGCTCTTAGTCCCAGCAAAAGGGCGGCGAAATAGAGAGAAGAAAGGAGGGAAGTGGGTAAAAAGGAAAAGGGGAAAAAAAGAACCAAAAAAAGACAAGTAATAGACCGTTTTGGATCATTGATCTGCGTCAGCATGGCAGAAGTGCAACTATTATCACCGAGGAACTGAAAGTGACCTTGGAATTGTGTTCAAGGGTCATTTTATGTACTCCTACTACGTAGCAAAGCCTTAATAAAACTAATTATTACTTGGTTCTTATACGTTTGCTGTCATAATGGATTAAAGAACAATTTAATGAATGGATGGACGATCATTTTTATTATAAATGAGACAAGGTGCTGCTGTACCCTGTTATTGACTCACCATCCACTGCATCTCGTCCCATTCAACATGGGGATGTTTCATTCTGTAGAACGGTTCGAGAAATGAGCCCATCGTGGACGGAGGCAGCGACAGGCTCAGAACCCATGTCTGACAGCGGCCCGTGCGTCGGAGCCGAAGCGGGTGAAGATGCCTGAATGGGATTCACCTCTCAGTCCAAACATCCCCCCCCCGCCCCCATAATGGAAACTGTCATATCTGTGGCTGTGACTATTGGAATTGCACGTGACAGATCCGGTGAATTAAAGAAGAATACATCAATCACAATGCCCGTAACATTATTCAGTTATTAAGCAAATAATAAGCAGGTAGTTACAGAAAGAGGAGCAACGTTCAGAAATGCTAATGAGAGTGTATTTCATATATGATAAAGACAGATCAAGGGATAATTATTCCTTTATTCTACCAAGAGATACTGGATCTTAGCTGTCACACACAAATATACAGCAACGGAAAAAAATAAGAGACCACTCTATATTGTTAAATAAATTTTCATTTTTAAATCCTGGTTTAATTGTGGTTCTGCTGGCAGAACGCTACCCTGAACAAGAGATTTCGCTGTAGGTTCAAAATATCTAAGACAGCAGCACAAGAACAATGTGGAGCAGGAGACACTGGGAGTGACCAGAAACCAGCCAGTTACAGGGCGGAAGCAACTTCCTAATGCCAGAGATGATCGTTAACTTATCCGACGGTTTCTCATGAATTGTAGGATGACATCAAATGCCCTTCTGAAGGAACGGGAAACATTACGTGCAGGTGTGAAGTGCACTGCTAGGACAGTGTATGTCAGGCTCACAGAAGCAGGACTGAAGTCCCATAGAGCAAGGAAGAAGGAAGAAGCTTTTCGTTAATGAGAAGCAGGGAAGGACCAGGCTGCAGTTTGCAAAATTTGTATATATATATATATATGTATGATCCACAGAAATATACCCATAAATTGAGAAATGTGTGAAACAAAAAAATTGTGCTGTGGTCTCTTAATTTTTTCCACAGGTGTATCTCATTGGTTCCTTCAACTAAAAAAATAAAACATTAAAAGCCCAACAGCTTTTTGTTTGTAGCTAAATCAGGCCCCTATCCTGCCTTCTCTGAAGCATGCAAAAACTCTGCTGCAGCATTCATCTGCATGCGCCCGCATGTGTGCATGTGTGTCGTGCAAGGCGCCTTCATTAGAGTGCATGCAGCTTCGTGCGGCCACCACCTGGCCTCCTTAGTATGTTAGAAAAAAAAATGTGGCCAGGAGAGGAGAACAGAGTGGTGGTTGGTCGTGCTGCGGCCGCTGCGAGGCTGCGGATGATGGATCTTCGTGCCGTGGTGCATTATGCCAGGACAGGGGAACACAGGGGTGAAGGACAGCCCTAGTCCTGCGGCTTAATCAGATGCAGATCAAGCTAAAAGCACCAGAGCAGCAAATCCATACTCCAAATCACCGGCCACTTTTTCTCTCCCTCTCTCTTTCTTCCATTTGTCTCGAGCCCCCCCCCCCCCCCCCCCCCCCCCCCTCCCCGCCCCAAAGCTAAGCCCTTAAAAAGGCTGCGAGAAAGATTCAGCTCCTTATTGAAAGATCATACGGGATAACTGCAAAATCCCATTACTTGTTGATTAAGTATTGATCCCGCCCCCCTGAAGTATTAACAAGTCAGCTAACATTAAGTGACCCCCGGGACCAGTGGCTGGGACGCTGAATGGGAGTGGGTGGCGGTCGGCCAGTGGGGTAAAGAGAGGCAAGGAAAAGCGAGAGAGAGAGAACGAGAGAGAAAGAGGAATTTATGATTGCAGAGAGGAGACAATTTAGGGAAAGAGGCGAGCGGCTGGACGAGGCGGGTGGGGGGCGAGCGGGGGGGGGGCGAGCTCGCCTCTTGGCTCCCAGCCCCGGTTAAGACGTCACGCCTCACAGTGCAGATCAATGCCCTTCCTCATTCCTCCAATGGCCCCTTATTACCATCATCGGCAGGGCTCTTCAGACGCCTGCTAATGGTGCCCTTCAGGGGCGGGCGGGCGGGGGGGGGGGGCGCTGGAGGCCTTTCAGCCTCTTCCTCCTTTTTTAGTTGGGTGGTGGTGAGGGATGCACTGATTTTAGAAGGTTCCCTGAGACATTGGCACAGGTGATTTCGGGCCCCTCACTGTGGGGCCCGGGGATTCTCGGCAGGCATCTCTCCATGCTTTTAAGCAGATGTTGAAAAGTTGAAGCCTTCTTTTCAATGGCCTTACTCTGGCCTCCTCAAGTGAATAGAGCTTACCAACCTTATTAGCCAATGATATATTTTGAATCCTTGAGTGACAGGGGAGGCTGCCAATTAGCTAGGGCCAGTTCCCCTGTGGTCCCTCCCCCATATACCCGCCTACCTACACTGCTTTAACCCTTTCCGTTATCATGCCTGTGTACAATCAGTAAGTCACGTCAACATATAGGATATTAAATTTACCATATTTCACTGCAGGTTTAGCAAAAATGTTTATATCAATTCTTAATTCTAGTCATTATGCTTGACCAAGATAATTATAGCGTCTCAATCGACTAAGTGAGAGGAAATTTACCATTGTACCATTTACTTGATTAATAAAGCTATATCTCGGTGAAAACGGACCAAAGCATCCAGTGGAGACACAGGAAACAACAAAGCATGATCTTCACACAGGAACACCCCCGTCTGTGCCCAGAGCCAGACATGTGACCAGATCTCCCACATTGACAAGAATGTGGGCTGATTGCCTTTAACTGACAGCTCATCACTAACAATCGTCTTCATTGCTTATACATTAATTGCCTTTCAAATTCTAAGCACAGCCTGTGCCCTGATGCCGTGCATAAGATTAAAATTTCAGACTCATTAAAATAACTACTGATTTGACAACTGACAACTGTAATCAATACAGGTTTCATAAATTCAATTCTCTATCTATCTATCTATCTATCTATCTATCTATCTATCTATCTATCTATCTATCTATCTATTATTGTTAAGCTCAAGTATTCTCATGGTACTTCCATCCATTCCTTCTATGCCCTGTACAAGCTTGTCCTACTCAGGGTCATGGGGGCCTGTTTACTTTTAAATTCTGCCTCATTCTAAACATAAAAATGATAATCAAGAGGAGATCACAGGTCTTGGATACAATGTTAGCAATATCAGGTGTTGGATAAATCATAGGGTTCAAGCAAGATACATGGAATATCGATCCAGTTGCTACTGGAATCGAGGTGCAGAGCAGCACATAGACACCGTGGATGGTCTGATACAACATGCAGCGGAGAAGCAGAAGGGAACTCAGTCAATAAGGAGGGCAGATTCTGAAGATGAAAAAAAAACGATACAAGGTATTTAGGTCGAGTCAATTGTTAATTTCTTAAAAGGCATTATATTGTGAATGTGTGAGACCCCCAAAGCAGTCCTGTGACACTGGAGTATCACCCGGGTTCCAGGACCTGTACCCTCAACAGCAGGATTAGGGCATTAAAGACACAGTACTGAATGATAAAGACAGAAGACAAAAAGCAGTTTTTACTAACAAGGTGAAATCCCTTTTTGTGTTTATTAGTGAATCAATGTTCTATTAAGCATGTGGACCCAGCGGATCAGGCAGCCTATTCGGTAGGCTAATGGCCAATTAAGCAAGGCTGAATGAGAGGATAGAAGTTTATTATCTACTTTAGCCCTCTAGAGATGGTGTACAGTGTTAAATCTGTTTAACTTATAGCTGGTCTCCTGACTCTGTTGTTAGTGTTAAATCCTCCCTTTCTGAGAGACTGAGGGAAGGAGGATGACGTCTCCCTCATGCCGCAGAAACACAACAATGACGGCAATCGCGGAAAGATCGAACATCCAGCTTCCAGAGGGGCTCGATTGGAACCATCTCCCTTGAATATGAAGTGAAAAATAGCACCGAATTGGGAGCATGAAGCCAACATTGTACCGGGAGAATCTTGACGTGGAATCAAAAGTATAGACCTCAAAAATTTATATAGAACATTTCTAGAAACATAAACGTAAACCAATTCAAAATATTATCATCAAGTCAGTAATTTCATATCCCAATGAAAGGATTTTTCTTTTTTGTATATATATATTTATATATATTTTTTTCCAAAATATAATGTGCTATTCAGCATTATTTTGAAAATATGTTTCAAATTGTCATGTGGAGTAAGGAGATACTCTAAACCTGTCATATCTGGGTACAGCATCGTGTTTGACATCTGGGCAGTAGAACCGCATGAGGAAAAATTACCCCCCATTAAATTAATGCAAGCGTGTATTCTGCCAGAATAAAAGAGCGGGTTGAGTCTTGTGTTTAAAAGGCGTGTTGGAAATCAGACATCTCCTCATGTCCTTATACTTCCGTCTGAAGACGAAGGACGGTTGGTTGTTAGGCTCATCTCAGCTTCGTTGACTTCATTACATGATTAAGGGATTCTGCATTTACTTCAATTTAGCGTTAAAGAAATATAAAAGGACTCTGACTCACTCATCTGGCTTGTGAGCAGCTGTAAAACATTATTTCAGAAGCCAAAGAACCGTAATGGACAATGTTTGAAGTGAAGTAAGATTGACATAAGTAGACATCACTGATATTCCGCTGGCTGTTTTTCACGTCCATGGTGGGGTCAGCTGTCGTGCCTATCGCAGTTTTGCCTCACTCCTGCATGGGATGAAATGTTCTGTTATGGCGCTAAGCTCATTCATGGTACACATTTGGTTTGAATTAGACACTGTTGAGAAGCGTTTTTTTTCCCTCGGCAATAGGCATAGTGCGACTAGAGCCTCTAAGGATGATACTGACGGCACGGTGTCGTACCCGCAGCCACGCCCACTGTAATCCTCCGAGTCCTCCGTTAAGCCATCTGCTGACCTTCCGGTGCCACACGCTCATCGAGAAAATAGCCTCCCCAGAATGGGCAGCTGAAACAAAACAAACAGCAATAGAATACAATAAGATCTGAATAAACATTTTTTTTTTCTCATTTTATTGCAAACGCATGGAAGAAAGACAGAGACAGATTTCATTATTTTTCTTTTCATTCTAGTCCTATTGTCTGGAGAAAATTAATGAATAAAAGCATGGTTGCAGAGAGACTGATTTTTTTTTTTTTAAAGTTGGCAGCTAAGAGTTTGACGGGTCATAACCCTGTCTTATCCTGCTAAAAGTGATCAAATTCTGCCCCATTTCAGAGGCCACTTATTGACATATTTTTAGTCTCCCCCAAATGTGGCACATTCAACATTTCCTCCAAGATAAAACTCCAGAAGCACGGCTGCAGACTTAGATGAAGGTGGATCATTAGATGATACATCTTTCTAAATTTCGATAAACATCCAAGATGATACGAAATGACAGACACAAGTGCAAGGATATAACAGGTTGACTGCTTCCTCATAACTGACATGCTTCCTGAAAAGACATGCAATGCACTAAAGTATTGTTTGTCATAAAAAAATAAACCTGACAGATACACATCTCAAAATTCCCCATCCCACCTTATTTTGTCTACAACGTGACTGTAGTCCAATTAATAACCACATTTATACATGCACACAAATGAGAGTGACGTGTAATCAGGGAAGGCTGGTTTTGACCGGTTTGTTATAGTTTGTCAGGTCCCCTAATCTAAGAAAACCAGAGCTGGAAAATTGCGAAACTTTTCCTATTAAAACATTAAAGAAAAACAGACACAGCTCTAAAGGCCAGTGTTGCGGAAGTGAGCATGAGCTCCTTTATAAAATTGGGTAGAAACCCAGAGCGTTACGTCAATTTCCACGGCTATTTGAAATCTCTGCATTGTTGTGACAGGTCATTGTACAAAGTTGCCTTGTAGGCGTTGCACCTGTCAGGTGCATGTAAGAGTCGCAGGTATAAGTCATTGGTTTAACATTCCCTCATAAATGTGGGTCTAATGACTCCATGGGATTTGTGTCACACGGCGGAAATGTGACAACACCAATTGCATTGCTAAAACTAGGTCTGCAAGGCAGTATTATAGCTTATCATGGCTTCTTCAATGAAACCATAAGAATCCTGGGGCTGAAACGGAGCGATTTCACTCTTGTAGTCTGACTGTAAAAGTAAGGAGTAAAGTTTTAAGCATATTAAACCCAAAATTGGGTCCGGATATTGCACACATTTTCATAACATCCTCTGCAATGTACAGACTTGAGTGTTCAAAAATTTGTAGTATGGAAAAAAAAACAGTATCTTGTAATCCTTAAACATTTTAAATCTTTTAAGAGAATTTCTTGAATATTTAGACAAAACTCCGAAGTAATTTCCTCTGAATCTTCCCAGATCCCCTCTCCAGTAAGCAGCCATGTCTGGCCAGCTGAAGACTCGCACGCATTTATCTTCCATCCCCAGCACCAAACATAGGGCTTCTTGCAATGTGCATGACAGCTGCTACCTAACAGCTGACCAGGAGGTTTGTGCAGTGTGTTAGGTGAATGTTCATTCTGCACAACGAATACTCCTCTGAGCTTGCAGGAGGAAGGTCTAGTGCGTTCATGGGACTGCTAAGGGGATCGCATCAAATCCGTCAAACTTGGAAAATAAATGGTTTCCCGACATACGCTGCCAACAGTGTGACCTTGTGCATTTCTTCTAAAATCGAATCAAACAATTTAACTCGCCACAGATGAACTCCGTCCGAGTCTCCTAGTGAACTTGTGAGGAAATGGGTTGCACATGACCTTAATTTGGAGCATTATAGAAAAATGGGAAAAGAGAATTTATGGCCCTTCAGATTGTCAAGTACATTCTGTGCATTGAGAGAAAAATAAAACCGTTTGAATTCATCTGAGCTGATAATGATGTGAAATATGTTGAAGAGGCTGAGTCCATTTTACAACCTCCGTAAACTTTCTGAAGTTACCGGCACATCATGAGACTCACAGAAAAAAAAATTAATTAGATGGCGATTTTGCCAATCTGGGGTCTTCAGCCTTGTCACGGTCATGGCAGCTTTCGATCTGCAGTACTGCCATGCGGTATCACAGCTGACGCCACAAGCTACCTGTTGACTTCCCGTTGGTTTAGCATATTGCATGCCGACGTCCACGTCTGTCATGTCCGTGCTCCTCCTTTGGCACCATCGACATGCACAGAATATGGACACATGCTCCCTCCACCATGGCTGACCGGGTTCCGTGGAGGATCCTCACTCTATTGTTCGATGATCCTACATACGGAACACGGGACTTTCCTTTGAAACATTCTGATAGATAATAAGTAATGGACATCTGTGTATTAGTATAACTAAGAGAAAACACAGTTTGAGTTTAAATATGCTTTGGTAAGTTCACCAGCTTACATGTAACACTTCAGTATATAGAGAAGCATCAAATTTTACAGTATTGGGTGCAAGTTGCTAAAATCACAGATGAAGCTTCTGGTGTGAACCATACATTTTATCAACCACACTCTCGCATCTTTCCTTCTACTCACCCGGTTCCTTCAGCGCATAAGGAGTTTCCCAGAAGGGTGGCGGAACAGTTTGAGTCAATCAAATGAAATGAAAAAATATGCCCGCTCATTCCTTTGTAGGTAAAAATATATCTTTCGGGGAATGTAATTTTGTGCCTCTGTTCTTCTTTGTCTGCTGGGTATTTTAGTGGATATGTACGTCTAAGAGATTATGTTCTCCTCCTTTGTTCAATTATTTGGCACATTAGATGCATCATGTTATCAGAACTTGTGTGAATGATGGCTGTGGGGGAAATTTACAGGTTATAGAGTCTGCTAGGAAATGAGCTGGCTAATTCACACCATTTCATTTCTCCTCCAGAGACATCTGCCTATGTCTGAGTCCTGGGGGCATGTGCGGAGGGTCCTGATGACAGTCGCTTTAACCCCTGTTTTCAACCCGCAGCCCTGCGGAGATGGCAAATAGCAAGCTGGTTCAAAGAAGTGGCCAAGTAATTGGTATTTAGCTGTTGAAAATGCATTTCTGTTTGGTTATTTAGGTTTGGTTTATTTAGCTCGTCAGTCTTTCAAATGGTAAGTGCTTTTGTTTATAAAAACCACAACTGTGTAACTGAATAATAAACGATAATTATTTCTTTATAACGGGTCACACCGTTCAGTCCTCAGGTCTCCAGAAGCATTGTGCAGTTGTATGTTACTGAGAACGTAAGAGATTAAATATCTTGATCTCATTTACTTAAGACAGAGGAATTTCACAATCCAGTTGCCTTAACCATTTTAATCTTTTGTGGGACAGTTGTTCCCAAAACCGAAACAAGCAACTTAATATCCCAGCAGAAGAGAACCTGAAGGATTCAAAATTTCTTCATCACTACCAGGATACCTGTTTCAGAATATATTACCCCCCATTAAATTCCCAAAAAAAAAACTCTTTTTGCTAATAATAATGATAATAAAACAACAACAATAAACAAGCTACAGCCACTAAAATTATGTAGCAGATCAATAAACTAAAAAAAAAAACATATTATAGACTATGAATTTGAACAGAAAATGCAAAAAAAAAAACAATTTCATTATCATTCAGATAAAGACATCTGCTACATACATATTTAGTATTATTGTTATTTATTTTTACTTCATCATATAATTTGAATGAACTATTCAAACTTGTTATTGCTCGCCTAAGTACAGTCGACCCTTCAGCGTCACGACATTCCTCATATATTTGATATATTTCAATATATTTTGATATATTGTGAGGCTTATGAAATTCAAACTTTTTGGGAGTTTCACGAAAGCCACAGACGACACGCAAAAAGTGTATTAACTAATAAATGCATAAAATATATGCGCAGTGCTGGTTTGGAGGATGGCAAGCATGTCTATGGCAGCCTCTCACGTAATATCTCCCAGTGACCTTGCAGTGATCTCCCAGTGACCTTGCAGTGATCTTCCAGTGATCTTGCAATGATCTCGCAGTGATCTTTGTATCTGACGTTTCTCATATCTTTTTGCTTTGCTCTGCTCGTATGCTCACTTTGCTTGTTAAAGGGACCATGGGGACTGAAAAGTTTTACACAGCTTTTCCAGATTGCAGGGTGCCTGCACCCGTGACCCCGGCCATGTGCAAGGGACTGTATATCAAATTATGTGCATTTTTGGCATCCTAATAATGGATATTATATGGCTTTCATGATATAGAAAAAGGTTTCCTCTGGGTTCTCTGGTTTCCCCCCACAGTCCAAAAACATGCTGAGGCTAATTGTCGTTACCAAACTGCCCGTAGGTGTGCATGTGAGAGTGACTGGTGTGTGAGTGTCCCCTGTGATGGGCTGGCCCCCCATCCTGGGTTATTCCCTGCGTTGTACCCGTAGCCTCCGGGATAGGCTCCGGACTGCCTGCAACCCTGAACAGGATAAGCGGCTTAAAAAAATGGATGGATGGATGGATGGATGGATATAGGAAAAAAAAAATCCAGTGGTTTGGTTTCTAGTGTGACTTGAAACGTTTCTCTGTGAATTGGTAGTTAGTTGTATGCAGTGTTGGGGACAGTTCAGGAGTGTTGCACATGGGAAGATGGGTTTCCTGATCAACATCGATGTTTTTGTCACTTAAAACCTGTTTCTGGTTTAGTAAATACAGAGTATAGAGCAGTACGTACACATTCCGGGATTACTCAGCGACATGCATTTCGTGACATGTTTGTTTTGACTTTGCATCCAGCAGAATTGTTTTACCTGCAAGATCCCAGATGCTCCTTTTGCCACAATCCTAAACAATGTCAAGATAAACTGCTTGGTCTGGATGGCCATCTGTGTAAGTGACTGAGTGTGTTTGAGGATCTAGGGAGGTACTAGTATGAAGTACATGGTTCTAGGTGACCACAAATCAATCTGTATGATCAGAAAAGGATGTAGGGAAATCGCCATGGAAGAAGTCCCTCTGCTCACATAATAGATAATACAAGTAAAAGGAAAAACTGAAGAATAAAGGAAGTGATGCAACAGTAGCTTCCTGAAATGCAGACTGCTGGGTAATTGGAGGATCCATCACACTTCAAATCAAAATATCTATTAAAAAAAAATCTCTTACCTGCCTACATTCATAATATTAAGGGTTTTACAGCTTTCTGACACACTATCTCAGAGTGCACTGAAATAATTAATACAGTTTGAGGAATCGGTCATTAATCCTGGCACTCATTCACGATGGCCTTCTCTGTCTTTAGCCCTGCACCATCCACAGAGCAGAACACATGTGATTCTATAACCACAAGGCATGACTAATTGAAAGTGAGGAGAAGCAGTAACATTTCTCTCATTAACAGCGGCTCAGTTCATTCACAACTTCTGGCGCGTTAAAACCATTACGCGTCCATGGAGACTTTTTTACGTCAGCAAACTAGAAAAGTATAAAGCTCTTTTTAATAGCAACCAGACATGTGTATGTCATTAATATCGCTATAGAAGCCATTCAGATATATGCTAATGATGCTAACGATGCTAACAAGGAACAGGATACCGCAATGAACAGGATACCACACTGAACAGGATACCACAATGAACAGGATACCTCGATGAACAGGATACCTCGATGAACAGGATACCACAATGAACAGGATACCACAATGAACAGGATACCTCAATGAACAGGATACCACAATGAACAGGATACCACAATGAACAGGATACCTCGATGAACAGGATACCACAATGAACAGGATACCACAATGAACAGGATACCTCGATGAACAGGATACCACAATGAACAGGATACCACAATGAACAGGATACCTCGATGAACAGGATACCTCGATGAACAGGATACCACAATGAACAGGATACCACAATGAACAGGATACCTTGATGAACAGGATACCACAATGAACAGGATACCTCGATGAACAGCATATCACTGACTCCTTCATTCCCTCTACATGGGATAATAGTACAGCAAAAGCATATGTGCTGATTTGAGGGACAAATACCAGCTACAGATCATGTACACTGTGAAATGTATTCGGCCTGTAAGGGTCACATTTTCATAAAGACCGTTAATGGCATTTTGCGGGAAAATGCCTAAAGACGTACATCTGATGACATCTGCAGGTGTTTGCAAAAGAAAGAAGGTCGGGGAGTGGAGCGGGCGACTGACTGCGGGTCGGCCCCATGTATAAGGACGTGTAGGAGGTACCGTAACAGAATGTCGCCGCTGGCCGTCTCACAGAGCCGGATTCAAGGTACCGCCGCATGTCTCGGCAGCCCGGAAGGACGGCAGTGGTATGAGATACGTGACCTTATCAGAACCGAACATGACGCGCTGTGGCGGCTCGGGCTAAGCCGCGGTGCCGCCCGCCTGCGCCCTCTGATGATTCCCTTCCTTTTCACTTTTTTCTCCCTCCTCTTTCACAATTATTTCTCTGATGTGCGTGTTGTGATTCTGCGGATGCTCTCGTGCGCGGCCTGGCTTTCATCGCGACTGACTGAAAGCACCAAAAAGGGGACCTGGGACTTGCCACTCACCGGGGTAATGAATTGCAATTCCTCAGGATTTCCAGAGTGTGCGGGGGGAGGGGGGGGGGGGGTTAGCGGGGGCCGGGCTTGGGCAGTGTAACTCCATTCTCTGCCTTGCTGTCAGGAAATATAATTTGCACCCTCAGTGATTCACCTGGTGCATATGTAGCATGCAAATTTATTTCTCTAATAATCAGAGCGGGAGATTGCCCAGGAGGATTAATGACATCATTCCTTATGCACTCCCCAGCTCCTGAACAACCGGCATATTACCCACCTCTGACATAGAAAAATTGTGTTGGTTCTACAGAGAAAAACGCCAGGATATTTGTCCTGCTAGACAAAATAATGGGTTGGTGCATCATCAGATTGCAATGTCATTTCAAAAACCTTGAATACAAATTATATACAGTGGGGGCAGAGATGGTCTTTTTCCTCATACAGTGGGCTAGTTATCCTTCATGGTGGGAATGAAAGCACTTGAGACGCCTCCTCTTATTTAAATAAAGCCCAGCGCTTCATGCATTGTTCCTCTTTTTTGGCTGACAGTTGATTTTCTTTCTTTTTTAAATGCCCCCAACAAAAAAAAAAGAGAATAAAAATCCTTTTTTCGACGATTCCTCAATGCCAGAACTAGGTGAATAGCTGTGCCACTGACGTATTGATTATCCGGCATCGCGGGGGAAATGATGCAGCGTGCTTCGGGCAAGGGGACAGATCTATCTCTGGGGCACGAGGGGAAACCTAATTAAAAAGATAAGTGCCCTCCCAGCAATCCTCTGTCATGATTCAAGCTCATCAATGCAAATGGGTTTAACCCTTTTCTGAACGTGGCTCAGGGGGACACCCAAGTTCCCAGGACAAGGAGGATGTGGAACAAACCTGGCTAATTCCTATTACTGTTGTCAACACTGTGGAAAACAATACAAGATGGCCACACTCAACGGCCCTAATTAAAGAGTAATAATAACAACAACATGGAACCCAGTAAAACCTTAACCTTATTGCGCAGTGCATGATGACTTTGATGCTTGAGCATGAGTGAAATTGGTGCCACTTTACATATAAATGGTTTGTGAATGGTTTATACTCTGGTTATTAATTAGGTTGTAACACTTTGTAAATTATTAATAGACAATTTCAAACAAGTTATAACACTGTTTTCTTTTTATTAATGAGTTACTACCATGTACAAATGGCAGAAGGGAGCCTTATTGCAAAGTAGTACCCAGAAATCAATATTTTGTCAAACAAGTTTGAACGCTCGTTTAATTTATGGCCACAGTTGTGGGTGCGGCTTCCTGACATTTTGTTGACATGAGGACTGTGGAGGACTCTTCATCAAGGCCTATGAGGGAGCGCCTGTCCTGTCCAATTTCCCGGCCTTGTCTATACATCTGTTTAATGCATCCGTACGTGAGCTCATTGAGTGGGAGTATGTAGACAGATGACTCTGTTGTGAAGATTAGTATTAATGACCTCAGAATGAACAGGTCTCTTTCGGGTAAAACCGAAGGTGTCCTGCTGTGAAGAATGGACCGTTTCCTCCTTCCTTTGAGTTACACGAGTGCTGACGTGTAGCATTTTGGTTTTTTCAGAGACACTTTCTCGGCGAAAGGCGCAGCATTGTTATGTCTTTTGCTACCTAGCAGAAAATGCCAAGAATAACAGTGAAACCGCAGCCCACAGACAAAACAATCGTCACGTGCGGAAGGTGGTGAAAGTGCAGACATCTTTCATGTATTTAAGCCAATTAATTTTCTGGGCAAACACCTCCCCAGAGAGAGCAAGACTGTCTACCTTTGGGGATGAGAAAACGACCAGCTGGGTTGAAAAACGTGTCCCTATCTACTGTAGGGAAGTTAAAGGTCACCTCTGAGGTTAGGCTGGGCTTCACTCTTGTAAACATTTCATCTTTATGTTACTCTCTGGTTCAGTAAGCCTCCAGTGAGCAATAGTCCTGGTTGTCATTAGAAGGCAGCCTTTCACTGTTGACCAAACTGTAGAGTCAAACCGAACAAACGTGTCAAGCCAAGATTTGGTCAACATGATGCATCCTGGGCAGTTTATATCGAACAAAATGTGCATGTTCATACTCTACTCTTCCTTCTGGCCTAAAGATAGCTCCTTAACTATTATTAAAGAAGGCACTTACTCTCTTGGTATTAAACACGAGGTCGCAGGGTCATTTGGTCACGTGTAAGTGTGAGCCAGAATGTCAAAGCTTGTCCAGTTCATAAGGATTTATTTTTTAATTACCTGAAGATAAGCTATTAAAAAGGGAGCACAAAAATGTGAGTGTAATTACCAGATCTTTGATGTGAAATAGGATACATTAGATTTAAAGATGAGCCTTGTCAAACAATGTTAAAGGAAGCGCCTTACATGGTTTGCTTTAAAGTCATTAAATTGACGTGAATAACTGTAATGCTTTGGTCCAAGTTTGGATTCTGGCAGAACTTAATTGCCCTGATGTGATGGCTGCACACAATGCTGTCACTTATTCATTTATTTCATTGTTGTTTTATCCTTTTTTATTTTAATTAGCTACTGGTAATTATGCAGTGACTTTACATGGATACAAATGATGACTGGATTAACCCCCCTGATCATTTTCTTTTTGGTCTATTCCTATATTGATTTTCATGTTAATAATTTATGTATTTTACAAAACATTGAATATCTGCTAATTTCTGTAATTCATCATTGACGTTTTCATTTAAAAATTCGTAGTATTATTTATATTGTTAAATTATTTTCATACATGCAGGCAGGAATCGCTTTTGTTTTTTTTTCTAAAATATATCAAAAAATATCTCATTATTAAGTGACTCTTAGCAGAATCAGTCAGGAGATTTTAACCTTCTTAAATAATCATATAAAAACAATAAAAGTAAACAAAAAATACAAAGTCCATGGCAATAAGTGTTATAATGGCTAAGATTATAGATCCATCACCATGGCTACAATTCAGACAATTGGTTACTTTTAAGAATTTAGAAAAACTTTAACATAAACAAAGAGACCCCCAGCAATAAAAATATCCTTGACATATTCTACATCCTGGTTTCATGTCATAAAAAATATTACAGACATTTTACAACAATAGAGCAGGTGTATGAGAGACATTGAATACAAGCAAAATATTGTATAAAAGATCGCAAAAAAGAAACTTTATCGAATGCAGATTAGAGATTTGAGCAACTGCCTTCCCTCAATCACTAATTTCTAGCGTAGTTGCTGCTGCTTTTATAAATGGGGGTATCATTAATCAGAGGTTTCCTTTGATAAGACCGGTGCCTGCTCATGCCTGCCCAAGGCGTATGTTCATCTCCCTGCGGAAATTGCGGCGCCCATCTCACTGCTTAGCAACCAGCCCCGGGGCCTGTTTTGCACAGCTTAATTCAGATGCAAGATGCCGACGCTTGATTGGCTCAATGGGCCGCTCCCCGCTCTCACCAGCCAATAAAGAAGGTTGCCGGAGTGACAATAGCCGAAGCCGGCCGCACCAAGGCTAGCAGAGGACGGCACCGCAAATGCGGCACGAGGCCCGCAGAGACGCGGCTACAAGTTACCGAGACGGAGTTCCAAATTCGGCACTTATCCCAACATGCTATAACGTTGCTCATTATGGCTACCGTTTTATCAAATCCCACTGAATGCCTCATTCCGTAATATCCATCCAACCATCTGTTTATTAACCGTTCTATGTGTAAATCTCTCATGGCGGGCCACTCTCCCGTGTATCGTCTGACCACTTTTGCGGCGGCAACTTCCCATGCGCCGTCGATATTTGCGGAGTAGCCTTTTTTCTGGTGGATGTAACATGAAAGGAAAATGAACGGTGTCACAGCACAGCCCCACTCCACTCAACTGTCGAAAACAAAACGGTTCTTTGTTAGACACACTTTCAGGTGATTGGTTGATTATATTCCTCGGCCCCTTAATCAAAAATCATTGATCCGGTGGTTTGCCTTTACGGCAGGTCGCAACAGCAGCGTTTTTGACCGTGTGATTTTCAGCGCAACATACATACGTTAAACCAGATCTGAAACCAGCACGCGGATGTTTTCTGTTGCCACGGTCGCCTGAGGGGGTGATGTCGCGGCAGCAGGGGAGGGGCTGTGCAACAGCATTGGCATTCTGGTTGCATTTCGGCCTGCGACGGAGGCTAAAAGCAACACCTGGGCAGCCCCAGCCCGACACGGTGCCGGCCTCATTTACATGCTCCTCATTAATGACCGCCATTTTTCTTCTCATTAGGTTTTAATTGAGAGACATGTAAAAACAAACAGGTACCTTCCCCAAGCACACCTCACAGTCGCGCAAGCCTCTCCTTTCACACCCGCAATATGCCAGGGCAAGAAAATCGCATGTTTTCTACCATAAAACACGTAATACGTGCTCACAATATTTTTGAACAGGCAGGTCGATAATTTGAATGAATGTTTTAAAGTATTAATTGATAAAATAAAAAAAAATGGAGCTCCTCCGGGTTCAAAGCACATCTGGGCACCAAAGCTATACACAAAAATCAATTTTTTCCTAAGGCAGTGAGTCTTATTAACATGTTACGTAGCCAATTTTAGGTTTTAATGTTCTAGAATATTTTAATGGCGTTACATGGTTCAATGTTGTTATGTCAACTCATGTCTGAATGTTGTGAGGCCAAAGACAAATTTCCAACCTCGGCTGGACAATAAAGGTCCCCCCCCCCCCCCCCCAAAAAAAAGAGGTGTTTAGATGAGGAGTTTCTTCGAAACTCTACCCCCACCCCCCCCAAAAAAAAATAAAAAATCAAAATCCTTTTTCATCTGAAGGCTGTGAATTAGCCTGAATTACTGTCATTAATCAAGTAGTAGCCGCACAGAATTATCAAAAAGAAATTAATAAACTGTAATAGGTTAATAGTACCGAAGGAATACTAGCTGGACAAGGGGTGAGGACGGCTCCTTTCATAAGTCAGCTGTAAGTAATTACTGCCGAGAATGTCTGGATAATTACCATAACGGATCAAATGGACATTTAGAATGGATAATAGTATGGACACGGAAGAGCATTTAGGAAATCGCTGCTGTAATTGGTGAATAATAGCGGCCCGTCCTTCTTCCAGGGTCCTGGGAGGAATGGTCTCACCATCGTTTTAACAATAAAGGGTTGGGGGGGGTTCCCTGTGCGATTTGATTTTGGCCAAATTTCCCTTCTCATTTGGCATGTGTTCATCTGGTAAGTAGCTCACTTATTGGACACCTGGGAAAGAAGCCAGTTATTATTTCTAGCAGTAGTAGTAACATTTTAAGGGAAGTGCTGTGTATGATTTACTTTTTGCTTCGTTCCTTTTGTTTTAGAAAATATCACAATTATTATTACGATATGAAATACATGAACCGTTATGACTTATTTACGATGATCGAACATGGGATCAGTATGTAACTAACACTTAGTTTCTGGTTAATTAGTACATTAAGTACGTGTGTATTACTGCATTATTTGTGCCTCAAGTGAATCATGTAAATTTCTGCGTCCATTTTAAACGGACTAACATAGAATAAACATATAACAACCAATAGCTGACGTTTGGCCCATGCCGCCGGTGGGTGTTAGGGTTATCTTCTTCTAAAGATACGCTGGAAACCAACCAGTCTCTGAACACAGAACAACACAGACAGCCGTGATGACTTTTTACTTGCAGCAAGGGAAGTCCGGTCCTGACCTCGAGGTGTCAGCCTCTCAGTCAAACTCAGCCAACTTCGAAAGAGGAACTCCCCTCGCAGCATCTTTTATTGAGGTACACAAACAGGATATGTAAATAACATTCAACATTGTTTATCACCATGTATGGGGTGGAGATATTCAAGCGACAGTTCTTGGGACGTGTTATTGCTAAATTAAGATCAAGCTGCTGCAGGGCATTATTTCTAAGAAATGGCATCTAGCAAAATGACAATAAAAAAGTACATATTTCTCTAACAGTGGGGGTTTCTATACTTCGATGGGATGGGATGACTCGCAGACACAGGGCACATATGGTTTCCCCCAGATCCCAGCAAAGATATCGGACAGGATGCTTTAAAAGGAAGAGCAAAGTTCATGCAAAACACCAATTTAGGCAATTGAGAGGAACCCTCCATTCGATCCCTTAAGTCCCTATTCCCACAAATGTAGCAGCACTGCGTGCCATGGAAGGTCAGAGGGGGCCCCGACCTGGCCGCCATCCTGAGTAAACGCCCCCGCCACTCCCAGGTCGGGGGGCCTGAGGAAGTTTCCACAGGGTGTCCCGGGTAAAGTGACATGGGTTAGAGCGGTAAGAGGAAGGGTGTATGGGAGGAGGGAAGACCATGTTTACAGATGGCAGCACTGTGTATGGGTGGGGGGGGCAGTCTGATGACACTGAGGGGAGGGAGGAAGTGAGTGTGTGGAACCAGCAAAAGCGTGTGGCCATTTAAGGCTTTCTCTGGAAATCCAGACCAAGGTTTTTTCTCATCCAACCAGTTGAGTATAAAGCGTCTCAGTCACAGATACTCAGCTGGTCGTCTGAAACAAAACCTTGGTCTGGATTTTCACTTTCTGGACCTGAACTCTCCAGTTCTGGTATTTAGTGAATGGATGCTGATTCATTTCTGATTGGTCACCTGGATATTAGAGACCAAACTCTCAGTTGTGAGCCTGTGATCCGTGTCTGGCTGCTCTGCTTGATGGGCTCGGACACGGCAGCGTTTCTCATCCCGGTCCTCAGTGAACCCAAAGTCAGTTCATATTCTCGCTCTATTCCAGCTCCCAGCACACTGGAACCAAACAATCAAGAATAAATCAAACAATGAAGAACACCGAATACCTGGTACAGGAGCTATGAGGGAGGAAAAAGGTGGACTGTCTGGGGGGCCCCGCGGACACTTTTATACATGACTGGGTCACAGGTTACAGCACAGAGCGACCAATCAGACAGCCAGTCCACACCCCGGGATTTAGCCAAAGAACAACGTAAAACCTGTTCATTTTCAGCATGTTCTATTCAGAAAAGCGGCTTGACAGCTTATTTAACAAGAACAGACAAGTGAGAATATGCTACATACTCCTTCCTGTGTGAGCTTCTCTGTTTATTTTAGAGCACCTATCTTACACACTGTGGATGTAATAAAGGAAGTTTTGTAAGGGAAATTTTAAAAGCACTGCTCCTTCTGTGCAGCCTGGGATCTGGGGACACCGTGACAGTCAGTGTTCTTCGTGTGCCCTTTCTATATTATTCAAAAAGTAAATTAGACTCTGCTCCTTTCCTGCATGAATTCATTTATTTTTTGACATAGGTCAGTCCTAAAAGCACCGCTAATTGACTCACTGTCCCCTACAATATGCTTTGAGGGAAGAGTAACTTGCTCGCATGAGGGAATGGCTACGGCATGTGTGTGTGTGTGTGTGTGTATGCGTGCATCCATGCACGCGCATGGATTGCGGCCAGCTCGCAGGCTGTTAACACTGATGAGGCCTGTGGGCTCCTGTCTAACAGATGGAACCCATGCATGGCGCCTCTCTCCACTGATGGAACCACTCAAAGGATACCATTGAAGTAAAGAGTCACTGTACCGACCCCATGTGACAGACTGACTCTCTGGCCACATATGTTCTGACTGCAGGGGAATGTCGAGTATTTATTCATTTCTACACTGGGGGCCCCAACACACGCTCTGCGCCGCCGTGCACCATTTAGCAGTGAAAATACTCCGTATCATGGATTCGCTTTTCTCTTACTTTACTTCTTAACTAGTTTCTTCCCCAAACAATAAAAAAAATAAAAAAATTTAAATGGATCGAAGCCTTGCATTCCTGTGATGAGCTGCAATTTTATTTTATACCATAAAGGATTAACAAGCAAGAGGTATAAAATCCATCCTTGGGCCCGGGGCGATAGGAACCACTTTGGCTTCTCATCTCGATCCTGGCATAGCCTGCAGGTTAAAAAGAAAAAAAAAAAAAAACACCCTAACAGGTAGAGCTGTGTAGATTCAGAAAAGCAAATATGTGCCCGACTTCATGTAATTCGTTTTCATGGGCCTCCCAATAGATTTCGGAAGGAACCTTAATATGCCCCGCAATAAACGCCGTAATTCCTGCATTTCCGAGCGGCCCGAGCGGGCCTTTGAAAGCCTCCCTGCGATGGGCCGAGGCGTTTACAGCGTGTTACGATGTAAGGCCTCCCTTCATGACAGATGTTTGCACATATGGTAATAGTAGAGGCCTTGGAATTCACAGTGAACTCTTACAGATGTCCCTTCCCCCGTCTCTCGGCCCACTGGACGGCTTTAGCTGTCCCCGGCACTGGCCAGTCTCGCCCACGCCAGCGGAGCCCTGTCAGCGCACAGCCAGTACTACAGGGTCTCTGAATAGGGCACTTAAGGACGTGCTGTTTACACTGCGCTTCGCCTCCGCCTGGTGCAGTGGTCATGGAAGGTGCAGAATGACAGTCTGCATTTAGTATGGGCCAGCATGGTAGCAGCGAAAGCTGAAGGGTCCAGTCTGGTGGAGTTCCTGGCTTTGCTGGCTAACCTATGCGGAAGGACCTTCACTATGTGATCCCTGAAAACATCCTGTTATGAATTAAATAGCAACAGCAACAACAATAATAATAATAATAATAATAATAAAGGAGGAGCGCTAGCACTCTTGCCTCACACCTCTGGGACCCGGGTTCGAGTCTCCACCATAGCACCATGTGTGTGGAGTTTGCAGGTGCTTCCTGTGTCATTGTTGGATTTGCTCCAAGTATTCCAGTCCCTCCCACCCCCCACAGTCCAGAAATATACTGAGGTGAACTAGAATTACCAAATGATCCGTAGGTAAATGGTGCGTGAGTTTGCCTTTTGATGGGTTGACGCCCATCCTGATTGTTCCCTGCCTTGGTCCTTTGTTGCGGCCCAGATGGATACAAAGATAGATAGACAGACAAGTACACATGAAGACAAATGGACAGACACACAGACAAACAGACAGGCAGGTTGACAGACAGACAGATGCATAGACAGACAGGCAGACAGACAGATAAATAGACAGGCAGACAGAACAGACAGACAGCCAGGTTGCGAGACAGACAGGTAGGTTGACAGACAGGCAGATTGACAGACAGGTAGATTGACAGACAGGCGGATTGACAGACAGGCAGGCAGATTGACAGGCAGACAGAACAGACAGACACACAGGCAGATTGACAGACAGGCAGATTGACAGGTAGACAGACAGTATACTGTTGGTGGCCATGCCGCTGGAATGAAATGGATGCGCAGGAACCCACAGATGGAGCCGTGGTGAAGCGGAGGCCATCCTCACCTGAACCCCTGCTGTTGACAGTCTGACAGAAGCGAGCACCGCGCCACACGCAGCCTGGCAAACGACAGCGAATGAAAGCCATCATAATCGTCTAATCACGGCCCCCCTCATTTCTGTGCCACCAAAGACTGGGGCATGTAGCAACACACTGAAATAAATTTGAATAAATGTATAAAGTCTCCCACTGCATTGCGACTCACAGAGACCATCCTCCGTGTAGCTGGGTTGGAGGGGGGGGGGATGCTATACCATGTCTCCGTCGCATCCTAAAGCCGCATGATGCATCGGTGGGCCAACATCTTCTGAGGCCTTTCGCGGCTGTCTCACATGACACCGGGCTCACTATGGTGGTATTTCCGGTGGGGGGGGGGGGGGGGGGGGGACCCATGAGAGGAGAGGGGGAGCTGCTGATCCACCCTCCAGCCTGCCGTCTGTCACAATCACCAAGGACCTTGACTTCCTGATGACCAAAGAACATGTGACTACATAAGAACAGGGACCCGGAGACCTGGAACTCACACAGTCTCACGCAGTATTTAATCACACTGCTCTGAACATGAAATGGTGTATTACATATATGAAGGGCTTGATGTGATTGATTGAGGTGATTAGGTTAGACTCTAGCCCTCCTTTGGTCAGCTCTTGATCCAATGCTAACATACACTTTTTACAGGTCACTCACTGGAAGCTCAGCCTAGCATCACATGTACGAGAGCTTGCTCCTACACAGCTGAATGCCTGTACCATACTATCTGCATCACTTTTATGACACTTTGAACAAAAGGATCCGTAATGCAATTATTTATGGTGTGTAGGTATAGGACCAGAGGTGAGGTTTGTAGTGTAAAGGTGAAGGAGTGGAGATGATCGGGTTCATAGTGTATAGACGATGGTATATTGAGTATCTAAAAAGCAAAAAGGGTGAAGGTTTAAAGATGACCATGTTTATAACCTAAAGGTGAAGGACCGGAGATGATCAGGTTTCTATTCTAAACGTGAGGGAATGGAGATGATCGGGTTTATAGTGTAAAGAAGAAAGATTGGAAATTATCAAGTTTATAGGGTATAGGTTTGAGAGGATGGCTTACTGAGTGTCTAAAAACTTTGCACACAATGTAGGACCCCCACACACCACCACACACTGGTGATTTCAAGAGCCACAGCATGATTTGATAAAGAATTATGAGTCGCATTTGCAGCCCGAGTATGAGGATGTCACGTCCCGCTCAGGCTCAGACTACCCACCGAGTCAGGTGCTCGTGCTGCTCTCCGCCGCACACTCCTTACGGGCTCCCGACTGCATTTGGAGAGTGAGAGTGACGTTGGCACGACAGGTATGCCTGCCCCATGGAGGGGCGCGTGCTGTGAGCTCGGCCTGGGATTTGAATAATTGTTCCGGCTTAGAAGCAGAGTTGGGGAACAGAACAAATGGATTATCGTGGGTGAGGCTGTGTGCTCGCGAGCGGTGGGCTAAATAAATCACCTGTCGGAGAGTGTGGCGGTTTGTGTGCGTGCATGGGACTGGAGCATTACCACACCCCTGTGCATTTTGCTAGTCAAAGCAGTCATCAGTCGGCAAGAAAAATAGCACATCTACTTAAAGCGGAAGACCGATGGAAATATCCCATTGCCCAGTTCATGCTCTGCTGGGGAAAAAACTTAAATAATTAATTGTAATGCATGGCCCTGCACATTTTAATTATTGATACAATTATTAAATGGACCTGCATTTTTCTATTATTGTTGGCTGTATTTAAGGGAACAATAAAGACAGCACACACACCATCGAGTAAAATGCAAAATAAGCCCAATGGAACAAGTGCACGATCAGAATAGTATGATAACTCTGGCAGGTCATCTAAGCAGAACAGACCTCTCCATCATTTCACAGTCCACTCCTGTATTGTGCTGCAGATCATTCAGGCACAAATTTGGGCACCCATAACAACATTTATCCGAGGCCCTACTTAAATTGACAAAACACTCCTGTGTTTTTAAGAAAAGAGGATACTGCCCTATTCTGCCTTTCCTCTGCAACAAAACACATCTGCCAATGAGAGGTGACTATGATTTCAAATAAGTATTTTTTTGTTCCTTGCCAACAACTAAATTACTTAGCTGTACTTTAGAAATTATGCTTATCAAATTTTCATGAAGGGCTCCTGGAGTTGCCATATTTGAGGATTGAATCTTTTCTAAATGTGTAAATAATTTAATCTTTTGGATAAGTCAAGTGGATTTATTCTTTAGCCTGGTATAATACCCTGAGCTGGAGCCTCTTGGCGTGGAGGGTGTGTGACGTGATGCCGAATCTTGCGACTTAACTCCTTCCCTTCCTGTTTCGGTGCTGCTTAAGATGTTGCCTCTATGAATATAATTGATGGACCTGTGTACGGGGAAGCGCACAGATATCTGAAATCTTTCTGTAAATCAACATAGTTTTTTATGTTCTCTCTCTCATTTATTTCTCTTCTCTTTTCATTTTGAAAGAAGAACAGCAGAGCATGTGCGGCGATGTGAAAAAGAGATGTGTGACTGCACTGGAATAGAACGCGTGGCTGAAAATGCAAGCCTTTTCAACCCCCCCTGCACATTCCTGCAGTCCACAGATCCCCCTGGTTCTAGTGGGGCCCCCACTCCGTGTGGCGCTGCGGAGTGTCGAGCGGATTAAGGACACCCGCCGCATTATTTTTCAGGCACATTTAAATAACTCTGGGTAATCTGAAGCAGGCTGGTCGCGGCGGCTCGATGAAAACCCAAGGTGGGCGGCGACCGCTTCCAGTGAAATTCGAATGCGCAAAATGAAAATGAAGAGGCAGTGGTCCCTCCCCTCCGTCTGCGGATTGCAGTAGCAGGACCCCAATTTCCCAAACGCTGGGTTCGTCTCAGAGCCAGCCCCAGTCTGGGATACCCAGAATCCCCCCCCCCCCCCCCCCCCCCCCACCACCTCCATGCGCTGTCCCTCCCCGCTTCAAGGCCGGGCCGGAGGGGATTGGAAGAACTGGACTCAAGATGTGGTGCAGTAAAATAAATAAATCATTCTGATAAGTGAGAATTACTGTTTGAGTTTCGTCGTTTTCGGAAGAGGGGGCTTGAGGCCTGTTGTGTCACGGACCGCCAAGGGTCTCAGCAGGGTGTCGTTTTTTTGTATTTTTATGTCTTTTTCTGGCTCCAAATCAACGCTGCACTAACGCAATGTAGAAAAAGCGTAACACCTATCGGTAGCTAGCGTCACTCTTTGCTACTCCTATGATACGTTACAAGTAAGTTTGATTTCTTTTTTTTTTTTTCCTGCTAGAAAAATATCAAAAAAGAATCAGTGGGCGACATGTCGGCTCGGGAAAGAGAGTGGCACGAAAAGGGTTTCGTGTGACTAGCTGGAGTTTGATGCGACACGATCCATTTTTGGGGGATTAAGTTAAAACAAAGAAGTAGGTTTTTTCGGGAACCTCTCAGACGCAGCGGCCAAAAGAGCCGATGAAAATTATCACGGTCGGCAACAAAACGAAGAAACTAGCATGCAAATGGAAGAAAAAAAATGTCGGGCAGAGAAACGATATGAGTACAAATGAAAGAATCGCAAAATCTCCACGGCGACCAGCTTCTTGGGCTTCTGTCTGCCACACAAACAGCAGACTCAGATGTAGATTTTTTTTATTGTGGTTGCTGTCCTGCAGATACGTATAACAGCGTGTCAGGAAGCTTTTTCCCTGTGATACATTTCTGTATGTTGCAGCTTATTCAGTTCGAGTAGCAGTTCACCGCAAGGTGATGTAGATCCACTGGTGCACCTGAGCTCTGTGTTATTGGACCGCAGTAAGAAAGTGGAGCATCTGGCAGAAAACCACATAAACACGAGGAGATCCCAGCCCACACAGAACCCGGGCCAGATTTGAACCCACTACCCCGGACACGTCAGCGACAAATCCCCCCCACTGAGCCACGGGCTGGCCGAACGCTGTAATTATAATTAAAATCGATTTCCTTTTCCTTCAACAAAGTTAAGTGTAAACAGTGAAGCCTGTGCCGACGGATTAAAATAAATCAAAGCGCTAAGCTTCTCTGGGGAAGTCATGGACAGCAGGCCTTGCACTCAGAGGCTAGGCCCCATGTCTGCTCCGGGGCAGTAACACAGCACACGGCTTGTGGAGAACTGTCCACAGACTAAACGATCGCCTCCCTACCTCTTCTTATGTAAGAAAACTCCGATATTAATGTTGTCAAGTGAAAGAATCGTGAAGTCCACATGTGGCGCTGACCTTAACTGCCTTGTGCTGTCTGTCCGTCCTCACGTGGGGCTATTCCTCGTGGATGCCGGGGGCTTGCCATACCTCTGACGAGGCCGCAAGTGCGATTTTTATTCAGTTGCAAACACAGCTTGACAAAGAGTGGCGTACAAATGAGAATAGCCGCCTCTTTGTCCCACATCTCAAAAGACATTCTAAGAGAGCAAAAGTTTCGCTAAGCCCTGTGGTTTTGGCTGTTGCAGTATGGGGCGGCAGTAACGGAATTGCTCCTGGCAGTAGGGGAGGGGTGATTAGGTCCCTATTTGAGGACCTCAGACTGGGAAAAAGATGCGGATATGGGGGGAGGCAGGAGGCCATTGACACATGACCAAATTGGTCTATGGGGTTCTGTCTGGCTAGGTTTGATTAGTAGCCTAGGGAAGGTCTAAAAACTTCTCTTCCAAAACTTTCTTGAAACACAGAGCGAGCGGATGATTAGTATTCATGCCATGTTAAATATGCTGTCAAAGAGAAACAAAAGGTGGAAGAGAAACACAAGGAAATGACATTTTTCATCATGTTTCATACAAAACCACCAATCCGCACTTTGAAAATCCCTGTTCCCGAAGCCTTCTCCACTTACGGTTCCCAGCGACACGACCACTCAGGAATTTTTATAGGAGCACTATTATGAGATTCCTCTCAGCATTCCTCCCGATGTCGGCTTACCAGTTGATCCTATCGTATGTCTCCCTTCTCAACCCATGACGCCCAGGTCAACTTTTTTTGCTCCAGCTACGGTGTGTGCCGTCAATGAGCTACATCAGATCGAAAGGATTATGTTTGCGTGGAGTCGTTTTCGATGCATTGTAAATGGATAATTATTAAAAAATATAAGCAGATGTGAACCCTTGCACAATTAGTCCGTTCCAACATGTGAACTGAGAACCTGAAAACTGAACACGTGTCTCCCCACATTTGTATTATATTACCAACAGAACAACACCAGGGTACCGTCTAATCCATCTCAATGGTTTCTCTGGGGGAGGTTCTCCCCTAGTTTGTCTGCCTTAGAAAAACTAGCCTTTATTTTACACCAGGCACTCCCAGGGCAAACTACAGAACCTTCCATCCTCAAAAAGACAGCAGAATCTTTCCAGGCCTTCTAGGGTTCCTTTATCCTGGTATGTTCCGAATTGCAAAGCGTACGAGCAACGAGATACGGAACGTCAGGTGAGTGTGTCATTGTCGCGGTGCCAATGACATGCTAAAATGCTAACAGCATGCTACATGCTAATGGCATGCAAAATGCTGATGACACGCTAATGCTAACCGTTAGCCATAAAGAAGTTTGGTACCCACATACTAGCAAATGGCACGGGGCCCTGGCAGATTAAAAAAAAAAAAATGTGAAGTTACCCGTGGTTGTTGATGAAAAGGCGAGCAGTGGCCGTGGGGGCTTGGGGAAGGGAGAGCAGTGCAAGGCGCTGAAGGAGGGAAGCTAAGCAAACACATTAGCCAGAACATGTCCTGCTGGGGAAAAAGCAAACATCACCGCTGCAGTCCAATAGCTGCCTGCCTCCCCCCAGGTCTGTGGCATCTCTTACAGCACACCTCACACCTTCCCCATCAGCACACCGCTCGGAGAAGGGCCAACAGCCGGGGGGGCGTGAAAACAAGGCACTCTAACGGCTCCGGATCCGTCCAGCATGGAGCCGCACCTTCACTTACCTTTTCATTCGTGCTCTTTTAAAAACAACACAGCAGGAAAAGAAGTCGAACCAGAGAGAAGTCAACTGAAATTGTCCAGTTCAGACACGGAGACCGTGCAAAACTAAATATAGTGCACGCTAGATATAATGCAAAAGGAACAAACGGTTGGCTCAAATGGGCTTTTTTTTGTGCATTTACCAAACAATCAGATGGAGGAGAAGGCGTGGCGGGGGGCTGGCGGGGGGGGGGGGTGGGGGGATGGTGGCGTAGAGCTTAGCAAACTATGTTCCTCAAGCAAAAAGGAAAGGGAAAAGATGTAAAGGCAATACCGTTTTTGTCTGGATATTTTAAGCCTTTACTACTGAGGAACCGGGCGGAAATAAGCCCTTCTGTTCTGTCTTTGCGAACTCAGCCCACCAATGCTTGCATTGGAAGCTATTTGCTCATCACGACGCAGTATAGGATGCTACAGGGACCACGTTGCCTTTAAGTGCAACTCGACCCACATCCCGCTCCCCCGTCTTTAACTTTGTCTGTGGTAGTTAGAAAATGCCAGAAAATCCTTCAGACAACGGTCTGCTGTTCTAAATCAATCACATTCTAAAAACAGGCTTCGGAAAGAAAGCATCGTGCTGACATCATCCATCCATGTAAATAAAACCCAACACACATCTGCATCTCCTCCATTCCTCCTCCATCGCTCTGTTATGAAAACGCATACACTGTCTCCGCCAAGAATATGGAAAATCACTGTTTTATTATTTCAATTTGTTGTTTTTAAACTGCGTTAGCAACTGTCAACTGGGTATCGCTACACTTTGCAGGTCCTATTTCGACTGTCAATAAACAATCACGAAATGCACTATTATGCATTAATTGGCGGCTCCTACTAATAACACTTGATAGTACAATTATTATAATATGCAAAATTGCTATAATTAAATATAACACTGTAATTATCCATTTTTAAATATTTTTAGATGTTTATGAAGATGTAATACAATGGGAGCATGTACTTCATTTATAGTTATTTGGAAATAATCACACTTGTGATAAAAAGCAGAGACGATAGTAACTGTGCCACTACAAAGCAGAGACGCTATTGTCTCTTTCGGGGGGGGGGGGGGTGGCTCATGCGGGGGGCAGGCCTGACAGCAGCACCGTAGGTATTGCTTTTCCAGCCTAAATCATTATTAACTTTGCACCATGAAATAACTCGCAATGCCCAATGGAGGTGACCTGATGGTAAAAAAATAATTACAGAAATCTGACCCCAAGCACACAATTTATAAATGTGCTCCGGGCCCGGATCGCAAGGGGGATGTCGATGATGGCTGCCCGCGAGATGGGGAGGCTGGCTGCCTGCGATTCAGCTCGTGGAAGCGCCGCATTTGCATACGCCGCCACCCCCCTCCCTCCGCACATAGCTCGACCCCCGTCACCTGTCCTTTTACATTGTTTATCTGCACCAAGGTGCCGCGGGGGGTTCCACCGTGCAGGGCCGGAGGCTGGTGCTGAGCCAAACCATGGGTGCCATTTTTTATGGGGGGGGGTTTGTGAGGTGTATTTTTCCCCCAGCTTCCCCAGCTCCTAGCAGCCAGTGTGGCGGACCGGGGGCCGGATTTTAATATGCGTGGCCCATTGTTCCGTCGCTGTGTCATCTCCCCGCTGGTGTCGTCCACTCTCAGGCCGGACAATGCAGCGCAGTTGTGCTGGACACACCGGTCATGTTCCATTTGCCGGCGTGCATTATCTGCTTTATCCCGACGGCGTCCCTTTCGCTAGCTGCCATCTCCGCCTGTCCCTGCTCTGAATAGAGTCCGGAGCCATTATTTTCGGAAAGGGAACTCGAACAGTCGCTAAACAAACTGCATCTGGCCGCAGCTACGCGCATACTAATAACATCATTACGACCGGCTTCCAGGGACCGTGTTTGTTTTGCTATGCTTTCTATCACCACTACTCTTATTTTAGCAAAATGTAAATATCACATAGAACTAATTTTCGATAACGTAGTTCATATAAATCTAATTCTGCCGTGGCCCTCGTACGTTCCTTCTTTTCTGTGGCATTGAACTTGACCCATGGTGACCCTTCTATAATGAGAGAATTGAAAACACCTCCCTTAGGAATGCATATACACGTGTTTTTTTTCTAATTTGATGAATTAAAGGGCCAGTGTCAAATTTCTCAGTATCTGCACAATAACTCCTGCCTAAAAGGGGAGGAAGAGCAATCGGCGCCTTAATGAATTTTACATCTGACGACAGCGTTTGTGCATTGTTCATCGTGCTTGACAGGAGGAGGCTGGACATTTGCATTAAGAGCATTTCTGCTTGTTTGTTTTACTTGCAAATTTCGATTTCGATTACTCACACTTCCCATCACTTAATGCTGCTTCAGTCTGACACCCCCTGTCGTCCGTCTCTCCATTACTGCCCATGTATTTATTTTTATTTACGTAATAGACACAGTCACCATAATGCATGCGTAATAATTTTATTTTAATGTGTTTTCTGCAGATCGCTGAGGTCTGCTCCGGGGTAGGGCGGCTGGCACACGTGATATTTTGTCGCTCTGGCAACGTTTGATCTGAATCGCGATGCGTCTTGCTGTCACGCTCCGTCACTCGGCGTCGATCCAGGGCGTGGCTGGAGCACACCGTGCACGCGCGGGGGGGTGGGGGGTAGCTCATGAATAATGAAGACGCCCGCCCCACTCCATCCGGAGGCAGGCAGTGAGCGAGCCGCCTGCAACCCCACCACCTAGATCCTGGCCCCCGGACCCCATGTTTATGCATGAGTCCTGTTTCATATGTATCGCTTACATCACTCGGGCTGTTTCTAAAGGCATCGATGACACGCGTTGCATTAAGAGCGATGACCTGTGCTCCGGATCCGGCAATTTTCCCAGATTACACCACTATCAAAACAAATTGAAATTCCCTTTACACCTGTAAACCGGTACACCTGGCTGCCTGGGAGCAGCTTTTAAGGAATAAATAGGCGAGATATTAACAGACTGAGGAATCGTATGCAAATATCCTGTTTTGAAATGCCTCTTTTTAAGAGAAATCCGGCAGGAACATCAGACGGCCTACCTTTTATTAATAAAAAAAAGATTCACTCTTTCTCCTACTCATTATTAGGTTTTCCTTTTCATCTTGTAATTGGGTTAGTGAAACTGTGAATTAATTGAATCTTTTAATGTTACTGCGGTTCCCCTTTCAGTGGGCAGATGGCAGAAAGAGCAGAGCCAGCAGAATGTGCCCCAGACTGCAGAAATATCGAGCCTTAAAATGCAGTCATTTTTTTTTTCTCCATTTAAAGGTATTACCCATTGACTCCATTCTAATCTCTATATACCATTCTGCACTGCCCTCTTTATCACTTTAATTATGCTCTGGCATGTCAGCCTCTGCCGGCATCCAAATGTTATACTGAAATCAGGTTTAATTCTATCAAACAGAGTGACCAGGACGAAGGGAGACGGCATCAAAGCATCGCCTGTTTGATATTTCACAGCACATGCTGCTGTTAGCATAGCTATTCAGAGTCCAAGCTTTTATTTGCCTATTTGTTTAATTGTTGTGGTCGTGCCTAATTAAGACTGGATTTTTGTGTCTGGATAAAAATTTCGTAAAATGTATTTTGTGCATCTAGCATTTGTCCCAAAGGCCCATAATAATAATAATAATAATAATAATAATAATACATTTCATTGTTTGGACAAGGGTAGGAAAGAGGAAATATAATTTTTGGAGCCCATGGGTTTAGGCTGAACCAGACGATACTGGAAGGTTTACTTTCATTAGTACCATCACCCTTTACGTTAATATTTGCATTATACCATTTATTTTGACAATGCAAACGTGAAATCCATTTTCAAAATTGAATTTAATAAAAATGATACATTTAAGATGAGCTTTTAGCCAACAAACACAGGTGACTAGATGTACTAAGATCAGATTTCATAGAATGGAAAATGCATCACTGACGGTTACCTTCAAATTAGGACAGGAACAAAAACTAAAAGGTTATAATTGACTGTCCTCATTACAGATGTGCATTGTGATTGTTGCATGTCTGAGCATAACTATTACTCTCCAGAAAACACCTCTGTGTTGTGTAGAGGTGATGGTATTTTATGGTCAAATAATGTCATCATTCAAGTGTTGAAGACATCAATTTTGCCTATAACCGCAATAGGATTTTCTCAATAAGACGAGCTATCATTGTGATCTGTGCTCGGGTGCGAGCTCATAAACTGTCAGGAAAATCCCTGACATAATCACCACCCTTCATCTGCGAAAATGGCGCGGGATAAATAAATAAGTCGGTTCTAAGCTGTCATCTGGAGCAGTTCAGCAACACACCTATTAGAAGATGTCAGAATGGCATATAGGAAACCTTCCCACCTCACACCAACATGCGGAGAGTGACTCTGTCAGCTGCATGTTAAATAATTAAGTACATAGTTGAATTTGATTAAACATAAACACTCAATTCGGGCGCTAGTTTATCATGGTTCATCCCGCGAGATATTTCCACCATTAAACAAACACGGGGGGGTTAATTCGTGCTGATTATGAGCATCCCGTGCTGAGATTAACTCACGTTTATGTGTCTGATGCAGACTAGGCTCGACCGTGCCTATCACCGTGTCGTCCTAATCATGCTGAGATCTCCAGCTTTCAGCTTCTCCAACTGCACCACCGCCCGCCCCCACCCCCACCCCTCCTTTTGTTCCGCCGCCATTGTCTTCCTTCATAACTTTCCCAGATGCCCCCCCCCCCACCAAGTCACATTAGTCTGCCGCCGCCATGCACTTGTGTCTGTCATCTGAGGTATTTCATTTTCATTAAAATCCACCTTGGTTGGGTCATGCGCACTCGTCCCAGGTCTAAGGCGAGTGGGATAAAATGAAGGTTATCAAATTGCCTAATCCTTGATAGGCATGCCGGGGCCTGGAGGGAGACCTTCACACGGCATCCAAGTCACATATTTGCACTTGTAAACATGCGCTATAATATTGAATTACAGCCGGCAGGCAGGGGCTGCGGACAGCGGTTTGTGGCGGCCTGAGCTTCTACATGCTTCGCTTTTGTTTTCGGCCGCCCAACTCAAGTTTGAAATTCCAACGTGGGTGGCTCCCTGCCCCCCCCCCTTTCGCACCCGTGCCACGCGGGTGGGTTGGTGGGGTAGCTCAGGTGCGGAGTGTGCTACGACTGTGCCTTCTGCTGGCGAGCCAGGAGAAATAGAGTTACAGCATGGGAGGGAGGGGGGTCGATTTCTACAAAAGAAGAAAAAGATTTAAGCAAAGTATTAAGGTTTATAGGAATGGGAGGCGCTGTGATTACGGAACTGGACTGGAAGTGAATGGATGCCATTGTTGCATGGATGTAACCCTTTACCGCTTTACCTATTCAGCTATGATATATAGTGGATGAATCCCTTTAAACATAATTAAGTTACGCAATGCGATGCATTATGGACATTATTTACTAAAATAAAAGCAGCACGATATGTACTGGATTGTGCATTACATTATGTAGCCCGTAGTTGCCGTTTACCATGTGGTATATTATGTAATGGGCAGATTTGGTGCAGGATGATATATTATTAAGAGGTTTAAATACATCAAAACAGATTCCTTCCATATTCATGTTTAAATTAAATGGTACAGCTTACGTATTTCCAATTATTTAGCTGCCCTTTACCTGAAAATAATTATTGTAAGAGTCATTCACCATAAAATTAAAATCTCACATAACAATGATTATACTGTTTTCGACTAAACTTTAGAAAATTAACTAAACTAATCTAATTTAAAAGCATTGTTATTGTCTATATTTTAAAAATTATCATTAGTGGCACTGAGTAAAAACACTAGTGAAATTAGATGTAAATACAAACTTAAAACCAAAAACTCGCCCATCTGTGTATCCATTTCTCTCATATGCAGGTGAGGTTGAAAAGTACTATGAATATATTTAATATAAAAATAGGAGTACAATAATAGAAAAAAATACAATGGCAAATGAATATGTATAGGGATTTAGGTGCACCAGAAGTTAACATACACCTAAAATGTACCTTCTCTCATAACCTACACCCAATGACACATGGCCCCTAAAATGTACCTTATCTCATAACCTACACCCAATGACACATGGCCCCTAAAATGTACCTTATCTCATAACCTACACCCAATGACACATGGCCCTGAATTTGTGCAATGGTAAGTTCCTGCTCCCTTGCAAATCATTGGCCACAGTTTATGTACGATGTGTTATTTACATTAAGCTTTTGGAGTGTTGGTGTAACGGCTCCAATGCTGACTGAAGGATAGGGCAGTGTCTAATCGGATTGTTCTTAGCGCTTAGATTCAGTTAGACTACAGCACAGATGAAAGTTTAGTAGACCAGTGCTAATGTTGTCTAGGAAAACTACTGCTGATCTACAAAGTAGGTTACAAATTTGGGAAGTTTTATTTTTCTTCATTGTTCTTTGATGTGTCAAACTTTTTATGTGGACACGTTTCGTGCCACGATGGGTTGGCGTTCCTTCCTGGGTTGTTCTTTGCCTTACACCCAATCTCAGCTGGTCCATAGAGATACATGGATAATACCTCCTCTTCTATTTTTTAGATTAAATTTTTAAAGATTAATAAACTTCAAAATAAATCATTACTAAAATTTTATTGTCACCTAGTTACACTTTCAAAATATTTACTGTTGTAATATTGTGAAGTGTGTGATCTTCTTACCTACTCAATGGATTTTTGCCGACAGCTGCCACATATGTATTTAGTATATTGTATGAACGGCATTGTCCTGTATAATGTCTTGTAATATATGGCAATACAGACGCTCCTCTACTTACGAATGACTTAGATTGCGAACGGCCGTTCGTAACTTGAAATGTTCGTAAGTCATCATTCAACATCATGTTAAGGGTATACGGCATTACAAAGAACTGCTGGGAGTACGCACTCTACGCTGCTGCGCGGTGGGAGTAGCGGCCAGAAGTCGTACTAGGTGGAATTAGTGCACAGAAAAAAAATATATATGTTGCAGACAGGAAACGGGAGCCTAAGGAACACAGTTTGGAATTGCAGTCATTTCCGTTCGTATGTCTGAAAGTTCGTAAGTTGAGAGTTCGTAAGTAGAGGAGCGTCTGTATTTAGTTTTGGTAGAACTTTACTTGAGGGGGCACAAGTAGCTTACTAGTTTCATTTCTACTCGGTGAACAAATAAAGTAACTGCATGAAACACGTGAAACGTTATGGCTGATTAATGATGAATGAGTGTGTGATCAGTACATAACTAACACATGCTGGTGTGCTTCACAGTGGGAATTAGTTTTTTTTTCCCTGCTCCCTCTTGCTTATTCCGATCAACAGCTTGTTTATGATCGGTGCTTAAATCTGGCAAACATCAAGAGCTGCTTCTCTCCTTCCTGCTTCAGCAAAGTGCTCACTGGTCAGAGGAAGACACACTGTACTGTAAACAACTCCGGTCTCGTGGGCTATACTGGGATGATTTGACAGTGTTAGCAGATCACAGGTCCCAAATTCTTCTTACACCACATATCAAACAGAAAGTTTAACACCCTTGTATGTGTCACGTGATTTTTTTTATTTAACTATACCACTGACTTTTTTTTTTTCTTAAAATCTGCTCAAATCAAAGTATGGTGTTTTCCAGTATAACTTCTGCAAAAATTGCAGAAACAAATTATATTTCAAGAATACTGCATCAACAAACCACCAAATATTTCATTTCCTGTGATTCTTTTAGTAGTTGCGTATGTTTATTTGTCATCCCCTTAAGTTTTATTTTTTGTTAGTATGCTCTGTTGAATAAGCCCGGAGTGGTATTTGATGAAGATCTGTGGAACTCGATCCTTTGCGATGGATTGGCAACAAATCGCACAGCATGTGAATCCATGAATGATGTCATTTCCCTTCAAAAAAAAAAAAAAAAAAAACAGGAATCATTACATATGCGCTACATATTATGCCTGTTTGTTTGTGCATCCCAACATTCCAGAACGCAAAGTCAGTAATAAATATGTATCCACAATAAATGGCTTCGTTTAAATGTATTACATGTGAGCACTTAATCATGTGCACTGGAGCCTGAACACAAAGAGTTTAGTTTCAAACTTCTCCACAAAAATACAAGCGGAGTCTTAGAAACCATGAGGGACTTTCCGAAGTCTGTAATGATAAATTGCTGCAAAATGGTGTTATTGCAAGAATGTGACACTTTGCATTTTCACTCTGCCTGAACCTGGCAGCCTTTACAACAGCTCTGAGTCAGGGCCAATAGCAAGAGGTTAAAAATGCTACCTGAGAATGAAAAGATATTAAGAAATGTGGCATTGACAGAACACAATGTGTGTCAACAGGAAATAGATCTGAGTATATTACTTTTAATAGTTTTTTTTTCTCTTCACTGCCAACACACTAGATCCTCTCACAATGTGCAAAGTGGCGTACATCAAGCATTTCTATAAAGACATATAAATGGACAACACACAGTTATACACATGGGAGAAAATGAAATAGAGGCTTTTTTTTTACAGAGATGCTGTTTTTTTTCAAAAAAAACAACTGAAAAGATTTTAATAGATCTAGTATTGAGTCCAAATTTGTAACGTTTGGAAGAAATTCAGAACGAGTAGATGAGAACCTGGTCTCTGAGAGGCACTCTCGGTTTTTCGACTCTCAGTCTCATGTGGAGAACCTGATGACGTTAATGACCACAACGCCGCACGGATCTTCTCCAGACCTCATGGTTTTTGTGGGAGGGAAGGCAGAGGAGAAGTTAGTGAGCATGCTCAATAACACAGTTTTAACTGCGTCGTCAGACTCCTTTTCCTCAAAGGACCGTTTCCACAGTGCCAGATTGTCTCTTATTTTCTTTGTGAGCATACAAAACATTCATGGGCAAGAATCATCTCTTTAAAACCTGAAATCCTTCTGCAGCGGCATTACCATTGACTTGAGAGTGTTCAGGAGCCTTGTTTTTGTCCGCACACGACCAGCTGTAAACCAGTATTTATCAACTGTTTATTACGGGTACATCATCATTTACAATGGTACCATCTGGTCATTACCTTTCCCGTGTATGGGGCAAATTGCTTTCACAGGGACTTAACCAGGAGTGGGCAAATTGTCAGCAATAGAAAGGAAAATCAAACAAACCGTGCTCTGCATAGATCGTGATACATACACAAAACATTTCAAGAGGGTCAAATAATTAACCAGCTTTCTTTGGGAATAAAGGCGACGGGAGAGTGTAGTGTAAGGAAAGCTCGACTGAAACGCGACGTGTCCAGACAATTATACAGCCGCGCGACAAAATAAATTAAACAAATCAAGCACAGGGGGTCATATGACAGGAATGTTTTATTTAGCCCTTCAAATTAGCGTAAAAGCCACTAGCTACAGGAAATGGAGAGAGAGAGGCGGAGAATAGCAACATTCATAACTAGACTTTCATGTATAATCCATTATCCTCTTAAGCAAAGGGGATAAAAACAACGCCAAATATGTAAGGAAAAAATAGCTTGAAAGAAAGACAGTGCCTTTGTAGGTATATAGCACATACAAATATTGTAAAACAAAATTTTGTGTGTGTAGTGATGAAACAAATTTTAGAAAACTGATTTTTTTTTTATTATTTAAACTTATGTAGTTTGATTGAACGTTAAAACGTGTGTCATTTAGCCTAAGGCTTGCTAATCCGCGGTATGGAGAAATCAGGCCCAGTGTTTACTTTATGGCAGGTGAGACTGATTATACAAGCTTAGGAACATTTTCTTAATTAATCCAGTTGTCTTTTATCACATATCCCGTTTAATTGAATCACACCGCGTCTGTCTGCCTCCCGCACATGTGCGCTGCATCCCTTGCAGAGTAACAAAGGCGGACAGGGCTGAGCGCTCGGAGCTTGTTCTCCCGGCTCCGACCGGAGCGTCCCCAAAGCATGGCGCTTGTCATAGAAAATTAGCACTGCGGTGCAGCCTTGTCATTTGCGACCAGATGTCTGAGCGACGAGTAAAGAGACAATAATAATGCGACGACAACAACCAGGAGCACCGCGATTTTTTGAACACCGCAGCTGTTAATGCGTCTCGAGACGCCGAAGCAGTCTTGATAAATTCGGCACTGTCACGACGAATTCCGGGATGCGGAAATCCTTCCGCGTGAAAGCTGACATTATTCATGGCGCTTCTTGGAGGGAGCGGGAGGGTAAGAGATCTTTGACATTCATGGATTTGGACCCTCGAGCCGTGCGGGAAAAAAAGCCGGGCGACGGATTCCATCATTTGAGCGGAAATGAATGGTCACCTCGGCGCCAGGGCTGATGGGCGGGCATCGCCCGAGTTACCGGGGGAGGCTGCGGGGCCCGCGCGCGCGCCAGACGCCCTGTGACAGATTAAGCCCGTGTGACGGGTGCTCATTACCCCGCCGTTCCTCAAAGATAGCAGAAGCTCTCTGCAGACATCAAACTGCCCTGGAGCTACAGGGCGTACAGATGCACAGAGCTCGAAAGCACTCTCTCTCTCTCTCTCGCGCACACACACACACACACACAGATGTTTGTCTGCAAGAGTCGACCTGACTTGGTATTTTTGCTATAAAATAAATAATAAAACATATACAATAAAAATACTACAGAAAATGCTCTAAATCTGTCTGCTCCAATCCCCTATCGCGGGTCCAGCAGGGGCTTGTCTTTGGTTGTTACTCAGTAGCATAGCGTTACCCTGCACTAGAGTGAAGTGCTTGTTCGAGGAATCGTCATCTTTAGACTCCAACGCTCAGCCCGTCTGCCAAAATCTGCGATGTGGCAAGTGTGGAGCGTCAGCTTCCATCCCGAAAACGGCATCAAGTCCCATTAAATTCTAGCGGTCGATGGTCAGTTCGACCTAAACATGAGCTGAAGTTTCATTCATTGTCCCACTATAATTCATTTTCATGCTCGTGCTTCATGTCGTTTCTTTGCTACAAAGCATTCTGATACCAAGGCCAAAAACTCAGCAGTCTGACAACAATCTGACAAATCAACTCGCCGGACAGACATATTATACGATCGTGTAATCACTGTTGCCGATACCTTTATTTGTCTAGTTACAGGGAACGGATAGCAAGTAATGTGAATATTTAAAGCCAAAACATACTGCATGGTGCTCCTATAATTATATTGACAGCAGCTTTAAATGTAAAGAAGACAGTGGATGAACAAGGCAGCCTCACGTTGATCTATGAATCTACATCCACTAAAAAAGAGGCCCGCCAAAGACAATATACGAGGGGGGTGGGGTGTTTGGGAGCTGGGGGGCATCGCCCCATGTGGGGATGACATTAAAACCAGGCCATTAAAATCAAACACATCAACCTATGCAGGCCGGATCTGTGGCATCAATAGAAGCTGTAGACAGGTGTGAATGCTGCTGTAACTGAAAAAGGTCAAATAAAGGTGAACACTGCACACTGGGGGGAGGCGGGGCCTCCCGGTAACCAATGGTGTGAAGGGGGTGTGGCTTTGGACATAAAATCACGACAGACATATGATACATCCCTTCTCATAGCCTGGTACAATTACATTAGGACAATGGGTCAGTACAGGATCGTCATGTCTCCTATGCAGTGATGCCATTGTGTTTTTATGAATGCAGACCATATGTGAACAGGTGTATGTTGTGCATTAGAATATTATAACGGAATCATTTGTGGTACAGAAACATTTACCTGTTCATTTGCTTAGAGGACACCTCATATCCCCAGTGACTCACACGAGGGTATAAATTTAAATTTTATCCAAGGCACAGCTGGATATGCGCTCAAGGGCACAAAAGCAGGACTCCTCGCGGAACCTGACCCTGCAACATTTGATTCCATTAACTCTTACCTACCTGCTGCAGATTCTTCATACTGACTGGAGTCTCAGATGATCACCCCTCACAAACACCAGAGCCCAGACCCCTCCAAACCCTCATTAATTCCTAGAACTAGGTTAGCTTTAACACGCAAATAGCCAAAGGATAACAGCTAAGAACACATCAGACTACAAACACAATTTACATTAATATAACAGATTGCGAATAATGTCAAAAGACACAGTTAAACAAATAGACCATCATAGATTTTCAGTCAGATATTCTTATCTATTTTCTGTTGCTAATTCAAGGAGTGAGTGATTTGAAATCTGGTATGTATACAGTATGTCTTTAATTTGTTCATTGATACTAAGATGCTTAATATTTCCTGAGGAGAAAGTATATTTTTATGATATCAGAGACTTTAAAAAAGCTGTTTGAAAGACATGGGGTAAAAATGCCAATAAATAGCTTTATAATGTGTTATAATGGCTTACACTGATTATTATAATGTATTATGAAGGTATCTATAGTGCATTACAGATAAGAGCTTCATAAAACATTCATATTGTATAATAGACACAGCTATAATGTTTTATGCCTTTATATTAATAGTTATAGCCGTGTTTAATATGAATGTGTTATTAAGCATTATGAAGGTATCTATAATGCATTATGATGACTGCTTTAAGTAAAGTTATAGCAAATGTCCTTGTACATAATGTATATAAATCTATATAATTTCTATATTCTTATAGCTACCGGAAACTGAATGCATATGCATTTCAGCCCATGTTTCTCCTGCAATGTCCTGTTAGACAGCATCCAGGTATCTGCTCTGTGTGAGCTGCTTGAAGCAGAGACCTGCTGTCCTGGATAGATGACCCTTCTGAATCACATGTCATCTCTAGATATCCTTTTTCTTCACACCTTCTGCTTTATTTGTCTTCATGATATAAGCATCCAAACACTGAGAGTTAAAAGTTTTGAGGTCCCCAACTTGCAAATCTAGGATGCCATCCAGGAATTTAAGGTATGAGTCATATTTACAGGTGGCACGCTGGCACAGTAGGTAGCGGTGTTGCCTCACACCTGCAGGGTTGGGGGTGTGCATCCTGCCCCCGCTCTGACTTTGCATGCTGTCTTGGTGTTTCCTCCCACAGTCCAAAGACTAACAATGAGGTACCCTAAATCATCCACAGTGTTTACCCTGGCTTGGCATCCATGGTGTGACCCTATCTTATGTGCAAAATCATCTAGGTAATTCCTCAGGTCACCCTAGTATTGACCAATCGGTTGGAAGGTAAACAGAATAGTGGCATTAATTGCATTGTTGACACAAAATTCACCAGAAATCACAAGACTTTGCTGCTCAAATGTTGCATGGGCATAAATAAAAAATGTGCTGTATACCTTTCAGAAGGTGCGCAGGGGAGTTTACATGCTCCTTATAGAAGGGTTAGTGCTGTCTATTTTTGCTGTTGCTGTGCAAGGGAATGTACTGCAGAGATCCTCTGACAGACGGCTGCATAACGGCACGAAACTGGATAAAAACACGAACATGTTGCTGTTCCGTGTTTTTTTTTTTCCCAATAGTTAAATAAAAAGCAGAATTTCATCCTCATTCATCATTGTAGGGAAGGGAATGGAGGGTCTTGATGCCTTGTAGTCCTGTTTCACTTTTAAGAACAATTCTATTTAATTGTTATTTAATTTGAAGTTATGTTTTCTATCTGATATTATATAATTGATCTTTTTAAGGTATTCATTGAACCTACTGTTAATAAGTCCATGTAATACATTTTTTGGACATTTTAGGTTGCACATACCATCTAGATCCTGGAATTTTTTTCTCTAATTCCCTAACCATGTTTGTACACAGGCCTGATGTATATACCACTTATCTTGGCTATTCATCTTTTCAGCTACATTCTGATACATATCAGGCAACAGATAAGAGGATCATCTCTTCCCTTCTGATCTCATCCCTTATAATCTGGATGACAAATAAAGCATTTTTGCCATCTTAATTGGGAACAATGCAGGGCAGGTGACTTATCTTGTCTTCCTGGATACATAATGCACATTTTAATCTAAAACCTACATGACTAGTTCATACAACAATAATCCACAAAAGGCAAAAAGATAAACGGTAACCCCCATATATAATAATGTCTGAGGCACAGCTTGATAATTAAATGCTCAAAGAGGAGAATTTCAGAAATGAACACCTAGATGTGCAGGGCATGTAACTTAATAATTCCTGGAAAAATGCATAATTAAATCAGAGCATTTCCTCATCCTTCCTCTCAAACATCTCGCCACACGGGCATTCGAGGCACAACTGCGATTGCACATAAGTCGGTGTGTTAATAACAAAGCACTACTTCCGAAAGGTTCCTTTGCATCGTACCATGTGATTATATGTCATACTATTGGATCTTCAAAGGAATTGTCTCTTGCATCATTTAAATTAAAATGACTGGTGCATTAGGTGAGCATTGACAATGTCTATTAAAAGAATTACACACATTTGACAAATATTGCAATAGACATGGCAGTAATGCTAATAAACAATAATTTTATGAATTATGTATTACAAACAGATAGACGAGCTAGCTCAAACTTAATCTATGATGCATTTTTACATAAATTGCTTTGCAAGACTATAAAAATGAATTCAGCTTTCTGGTTTTGCTTTAAGGCTTCTGGTAGCAATACTTATGTAGCAATAACATTTGCTAATATTCGCAGTTCACACAAAATCCCATGGAAATAAACAGACGATCAGACTTGTATTCTAATTCTTTGTACTGGTGCTATGTTCACCGCTAATGAGCCTCACAATATGTTCAATGACCTCTGCCTGTAGGCAACACGTATTTCTCTTGATTTTGAAATAAAAGTATTTGTCAGACATCATCAGAAGACTATATGAACCATGAAGAACCAATGGGCTTCAAGGAGCTTTCAGAGCAAATCGTAATGTGATTAACTCTGTAGTTGCAAGCTGAGTAAACTAGTAACCAAGATGGATAGAAGTTAAGGCCTTTCAATTTCGGTAAAATGGTATGGTAAGTTTACTTAAAACAATCATCATAATGCATTATAGATACCTTCGTAATGCTTCATAATGCGTTTATAAAGTATTATAAACACAGCTATAACTATTTATAAAAATGCATAGCAAACTATGGCCATATTTATTATGCACTTTGAATGTTTTATGGAGCTTTCATCTGTATCTGTAATGCACTATAGATACCTTCATAATGAATTATAATGGTCAGTACAAGCCATTATAACGCATTATGAAGGTACTTATAGTGCATTATATTCAAGAGTTTCACAGAGCAGTCATCATGTGTGATACTTTATGAATGCATTATAATGCATTATGAAAGTGTCTATAATGCATTATACATGGGTGTTTCAAGTAAAGTGGTATGAAAGTCACATTAATTAAAAGCAACAAGTCTGCACTGTTCCATGAGTTTATACTGGAAGTTGCTCTAAAGTGAAGTGAAATAATTTTGAAGCTGTCATTGCTGCACCACGTTCATCATTTGAAAGAACGCATGGTTCAAGCAAGAGCATAAAATACTGCCTTTGCTTCAACCAGAGGGGAATGAATCCATTCCCCTTTACTGAAGCTCTGTTACTCTGAAGCACGTCATTAGCTTAAGCCAAAACAGTACGACTTACACAGGCAATTATATCCAGTGTTAGTACCACCTACATACTATTTAACTGGTAATTACATTCAATCATATTTGTGTACATTGTTTTATCTCATTTAATTTTGCAGTACAGTGCAAATAAATTGAGGGCAAACGTAATTAGTGTACAAATATAATTAGTGTACAAATGTAATCAGTGCACAGATGAAAGTGTAGACGAGAATGGGGCAATAAAAACATGAGAAAATTTATGCAATTTCATTTGCTGTGAAATGCATTTCTTCTTAGTAGTAGCCTTGCCTTTTCATACCACTGTGTCTGTGACGTTAAACATCTTGGTACTTTTAATTTAATCAGACTTGGCAAAACCGAGAGGACACCGGAGGGAGGGATCCAGCGAGCTGCTTTGAATCCATTCACATACCTTTCTGTCCTCAAACCTTTTTTTCATTTGGAGACAGCACTTAAATAAAGAGGACCTGAGACAGCCACAGACTCTGACATGGTATTCTGCAAATTGGCTTCACTTTTCAGATTTCTCCGAGCACATTATCTGACTTAATACATGCGAGATACAAAGCATAAATGAACCCGCCCACAGCCTCCTAAGAAGCTGTGTGATAACGTAAGAGAGAGAGAGAGAGAGAGAGAGAGAGAAAAGCCATTTTCTTCGCATTTCTTACAATGTTTACCTGTTGCTTTGAAGTTTAGTTTCATTAATGACCATCATGCAGTTTCTAATTGTACACTGATTACAAATATGCTATCATTTACATTATCTGTCATGTTTTTAGCAAAATATAATCCCAAAAATGCTATATATGAATCAATTTTATATTGATCATTTCCTTGTAAGGGTCTTTATCTATTAAAAGAGAATCCATAATTCCTCAAGGAGGTGTGCGAAAATAACTTCTTTCTGGTGTTTACAGGCATAGAAATATTTGGATGTGATAACAGTGAGGTAACTGGATGTGGAAAACGTCAGAAGGATGTTCTGTTTACACAACTATACAACAGAAGCAACCCTGAACCTGCTGAGGCGTGGGAGATGGGCGGATGGGCAGGCAGTCACCATAAACATGATCCATGTGTAATAATTTAAATTTTAATTAGGGACTCAATATGTGTAGGCTAGCAAAAAATATATTCTACACCTTTTTGCCAGGCCAGCCTTTCCACAATCCTAAATCTCACACGGCTGCAGAAATGAGGCTATACAGTTAAACATGAGAACTTACCCTCTGCAATGAACTAAAACAAAACAAACAAACTAATGTGCTTGAAAGGTTGTTTTATAAGAGGTGTCGCTAAGACAAGGTCCCGAATTACTGTGGTCATTAAAGATCCCATCACAACGATCAAAGGAGCGAAGGCACCTTAGTCAAACTCGAGCCCCAAGGGTCAGACAGCTGATATTCAGGATGCTTTCCTGTGTTTTTATTGTTATCCTTTTGAGTTTTGGTGCTGAATGGCTGCTGGCGATTATGCAGGTATGTGCACATTGCTGAGTTTGAGAACAGCGATTGTGATAGCTCTGGAGACAAATTGTTATGTATATAGATATATACACACATATACACACACACACACACACACACACACATACGTGCAATGGTGTATGACTGCGCCCTGCGATGAATTGCCGCCCCATCTTGGGTTGTTTCCTGCCTTGCACCTGTAACCTGGTATAGGCTCTGCACCCCCTGCAACTCTGAATAGGACAAGTGCTTGTAGAAATGTCTGTCTGTCTGTTTATGGCTACACCTAGCTACTGTCATGACCTGCTCGTACGATCCTCCTGTGTGCCATGCCCCCTCATTTACCTCGTGTGAATTCCGGAGTGTTCTCAGCTGTTCCGCATTTCCGTCCCTTAGTTTTGAAAATTTAGTCCACGTTCAAGTATGTTTCCCCAGTCCTGTCATAGACGTGTTTCACCGTGTTCTTCTCTGCCGGCATTAAACCTCCTTGTTTCGGATCTCCGTGTGCCTGACCCTGATTCCCCGCTTCCTGTTCGCTCGCCCTGCACACGGACATCACAGCTACACCTCGTTTTCAGTAACTGGTTAAATTTAAATTTGAATTGAGAACAGAATCAACTGTAACTCTGGTTGGTATCGACTTCGATTTTAACTTTAGTTACAATCAGCTCTAACTCTAATATGGATTACAAAAGATTACAAAAAAACGCCTGTTAAAAAACTTTGTTTGGTATTAAACCTACGTTTTAAAATCTATTTCAAAATGATGCATTACAAACAGTCAGATTACCATAGTGCTGAGTGGTCTCCTGCCATTGCATACCAAATAACAACCAGCGTTATATTGAAAATAAAAACAAAAGATACTGAATGAACAGTCACAGACTACAAAGCCTGTAATGGACACCATACCATGGGTAGGGAAACATATATAGCAGAATATGGTAGCACTTTGTTTTCTTATGTGTTAAATATATAACAGTCTTTCTGGATGATTTTCTTTACTTCGCTTGAGAAAACAATTTTTGAAAGAAGAAAAAACATTGACATAAGATCGTCAAGGATCATAATTCGGATGGGGAAAGACTTTGCCAGGCAATTTTATAGCACCTATTGAGGGTAATTAGCCATCTGCTTTGCTGACAGTTCACCTCCACTATCAATTGTCTATGCTGATGCAAGCTGACGGAGGCTATTGTCTGCCCTATTTAATGTGTTTTCTGGGAAGCACGAGGGATTTTACAAGTTAATGTCCTTTAAATATTATGCAGTAGTAAGAAGGGTTAGTATTTGTTAAGTACTTTTCAGTGTTTTTGCCTTAAGTAAAATTTTGTCCTAAGTCATCACCAGATTTTTTTAACCCAGATTTCATTAAAAAAAAACAAAAAACAATGAAAAGTGATTCAAATATGGTGCTTTACACCTCTTTACAGTTTCACTGTATCCTTTGGGACGGCATATCTCCAGTGATCTCCAGTGGTATTCTTGCAGTTCAGCATCTGGTACAACACCCTGTCAGCTCATCCCTTCACCAATTACCTCTCTGACAGGTTTTTTACTGCTTAGAGTAAAGCAGTTTGCTTTATTTTGGGGGGGCACTTGGGTAACTGAGTCAATAGCAAATTTCATTATATGTGACAAAATCAAACATTCTAAAGTCGGCAAGCATCTTAAGTGAGCAACTGACATGGTCCAGACTGAATGAAAATGTACAAATGAGTAAATACATAGAGTAGATATTCAAGAGATGGAGGATGTTTTTTAAAGGTTTCTGAGATCTGAGATTGAATAATGGCAAGAAATTTAAATTGTACATCAAGTGTTTTCACTTAGATATGCTCTAAAGCAGGTTGAATATAAAAAGCCATACAGCCTCGGTAGAAAAACAGATGGAAAAAACTATGAAAGAATATTGGTAACTTAATGGTCCTGATGTGAATTATGCTTATGAAAGGCTGAGTGATCACATCCACAAGAAGGGACTGCGAGAAAAGCAAGAAAAGAACATGACTGAAGGCTGCCATTTCTTTATTTTCCTGTGAACATTCGTCCCATTTAATGAATATTAACATTTTCCCTAATCGGTCACACAGAACAGAATTAGTGCCACATATCTGTTTCACAGAGGTGGAGAGTTCAGGTCCAGAAAGCACAAATCCAGACCAAGATTTTCTTACAACCAACCAGCTGAGAACTCTGGAAATGTGACTCTATATACTCAACTCCTTGGTTTGGATGTGGGCTTTCCGAATCTTAGACTTTCCACATCTGCTGTTTCAGCAGTTAGCAAACGCACATCTGTTTCACAGTGGTCATCCTCCGCGTTTTCCAAGCACTGTGTGCCAGTCCTCACTCGTGTGCTGTCGTCTGGTCTTTTCACAAACTGGTCCTCACTCATTTATGTACTGTAGGTGAAGGAGCACAGACTGCACTGCTCAGGTGAGGCTTTGGGCAATATCTCTCTCCGAAAGGGCCAATGTCTGCGGCAGAGGGACTCGTATGGGCAAGCTTAAGATTTTCATTGATGGGCGGGAACTGATAGTACAGTACAATCCCATATTATAGGGTTATATGAGATTGGTGGCGGGGTGGCATGGTGGTGCAGTGGTTAGTACTGTTGCCTCACACCTCTGGGACCCGGGTTCGAGTCTCCGCCTGGGTCACGTGTGCGGAGTTTGCATGTTCTCCCCATGTCGTCGTGGGGTTTCCTCCGGGTACTCCGGTTTCCCCCCACAGTCCAAAAACATGCTGAGGCTAACTGGAGTTGCTAAATTGCCCATAGGAGTGCATGCGTGAGTGAATGGTGTGTGAGTGTGCCCTGCGATGGGCTGGCCCCCCCATCCTGGGTTGTTCCCTGCCTCATGCCCATTGCTTCTGGGATAGGCTCCGGACCCCCCGCGACCCAGTAGGATAAGCGGTTTGGAAAATGGATGGATGGATGGAGATTGGTGGCAACTCTAGGCAGTTGTGTTAAAAGCTGTCAACCGTTGGGGGTGGGGGACGTGCAACGTTTGACACAAAACAAAGCTGTACAGTTAAATTTTGTTTAAAGATGTTTATCCATTTTGTGGATGTATGGCAAAGTGGAATGACAAGTTCATAGCGGCCTGGGGGGGACTTAAACCTATTTCGGGCAGCGCAGAGCACAGTTCAGGTGTGTACCCTGGATGGGATGCCAGTCTATCATATGACCTCCACACACACAGTGGGGTTCGAGCTCCCAACTGTGAAGATGCAAGGCAACAGTGCTAACCATGATATCCAGTGTTATTACTATTAGGTGAAGAAGGGCAATTGATTGGCTCTGAAATTCCCCAAGCCTGCTAGCAGAAGCTGTAAGCTAACTCTGTTGACCACGCCCCCTCAGAATACGTCCAGCTATGACGGTACCACTCATCATCATCATCATCATCATCGCGTCAGTCCAGCTGGAGAAAACACTCTGCACATTTCCACAGAGTAAAAGTCCAGACCAGGATTTTGTTTCAACTAACCAGTATAACGAGTCACGGTCACAAAGTACTCAACTGCTCGGTTGAAACAAAATCTTGGTCTGGACTTTTACTCTCTGGACCTGAACTTTCCACCTCTTCCCAGCACTGCTCCTCCTGCTGTCCCTGCCACTCTGCCCTCTGCCCCAGAAGCGAGCGGCGGTCACCCAGCGCAGAAACGTCATCCCTTAATTTACTGTAACCGCCGGCCATGTTTAAGGTTACATTCGGTGACATTAAATGCAAATAAAATACGAGAAAAGAAGAAGGAAATGAAAATTAATAACGGTTGATAAGCTCGACCTTAAATAATAAATCTCTTTTGTGTGCTTACATAACAGAGAAAGCATTTCAGTATATTTCCTTGAGGCTCCCGTCCTTTCTAGGAAACTTCTGCCTAGGTCTGATGCACCATAAATAAAGGAATATAGGATCCTAACAGATGGCACATGTGGCCCTTTAGCCCCGTCAGGGTAAAGCTCACTCTTCACACGGCGCTCTACACCCAAAAAAGCATGATTAATTGAGAAGAAAACAGTCTTGTGTAACGTCAATTTATCAGCCCCTGCCTTTTGATGAAGGAAAAATAAATATTTTAACTAGTCCTCCAACATGAAGACGCCCTCTGATTAAAATCTCTAATTTCGGCAGGGTCCCAAAACCACTGTGGAAACTGCTACAGAATTCCTCCATTGCCATGGCACGTAACCAAATAAGGCTCTTAATGGTATATGATCATAAAGTGTAGTTTGGCGTCAGACACTAGTGGCCAAAGTTATGGAAATACTTTGAATTTTTAGAGGCTGGCAAACTTTATTCCAGTTACTCCACTTACTTCTTTAATTGTCCAAGTGTTTGATATTTCTAGCGTTCTTTGATTTTTTTATAAACATTAAAGTATTTTTAAAACATAATGCCAAAAATGCGTGGGGTTCTCACAGGTTTTGTCCACTAGTGTACATACATGTTAGTCTGTATTGATTATGTGTGTTAGTGTCCAGTAAAGGCAAAGACATACATTCTCAGTTCCAAACACCTACATTTGAATGATTAAAATTGAAAAAATTGGAAAAATTAGAAGAGGAATCCTCATGCTAAATTGTGGTCATCAAAATTTGTAAGATGTGTATAAAAGCAGATTATCTAACCAATTATATAACCCAAATCCCGCAGTCTTCCTGGAGCTTGCTCCCTGCACGCAGCATATCTATCTCGGACCTCCAAATGTCTGAAGGGACAGGAAGATTCCCTGGCTTTGCCTGGCATTCACTGACAGCTTATTTGAAAGCCAGCAGAGCAACATTCAGCGTTTTCTAAACACATTTCAGCCAAATGAAACGGGTTTTTTTAGCACTTGAATTTGGAAGATGGCACAGCAGTTCATTATCCATCTGTCACGGCTGCCAGGTGCCTGCTGGGTAACGGACATTACGTGTAACGCAAGCGGTGGGTTTCAATCATTATTTTAAACAGATGTGAGGTGGGTAAATAGGGTTTTAATATTTTTTTTAGGATTTAATATTATTCACAGTTATGATGCCAGTGTCCTATAAGTCATAAAATGAAGATTATGTTACTCTGTTATTAAAAATACGGCTGGTCAAGCAATTACGGCATTGCAGATAAGCACCTTAAAAACAGTTAAAGTAGTTATCCTACCAAGGGACGCCAGCATTCCCAAGGAAGTTTAAGAGGTGAGAGAACCTTTTAGCTCGTAATAAACCTTGAGTAGGGAAAGCGTGATTCCTTACTTTGCCGTGCATTACTCACAGCATGGGTGTTTATTTGGCGATATATGCGGGCGGATGTTCCTGCGCATTCAGATGACGGTGCAGCCGGGTAGCTAAAGAGCCACACGGAAGCCGTATCGACGCACTGATATTTAATGCGCACGGGCCCTGAGCATAGGGCCAGTTTGGTGCTTAAGTGATGTTTGAGCACCTTGCCTGGAAACATTTGCACAGAGGAGCCGGTCGCGGCGTGCAGTAGCCACGTTATTAAGCTGTTGAGAAAATGACTGGCAGATAAATTCAAACTTCGCCCGTAATTGTCTCCCACATCTGAATACAAATCCTGGCTTTTAGGATTCATTATATTTGTTCTCCTGCTTCCTCTAGCCATGTCTTTTATTAGCTACGCTCTCAGTGCCGAAATTTAATTTTGGAGGGAAAGAAACATCAACGGATGATTATTATTATTGAAAATGCGATACTGGTGGCGAGTGAGATAAAATCCGTGGTGCATTAAAGTGACAGATTAGAGAAGGAGTGCTCATTTACAAGTGTTAGGACATCGCCGCGGAGCCCCACGCCACGGAAAATGAAATGCAGCCGCTTCCAGCTGATTTCCTAATGCAGCCGATGCTCAGAGGAATGAAGGGAGAGGCTCGCGCTGATCTGGAAGGGCAGGCGGGCGCGTGCTAACAGGACTGCGGGGCCAGCGACACCAGCAGAGTCCCTCTTCAGTGACGCTCCTCCGCTGCACGAAACTGCGCGTCGTGAAACCGAGCCGGTTTTTAACTCGCCGGGAGTGTGTGAGGAACGTGTTGATGGAAGCGGACAGGAAATGGAATAGTGTCACCGGGGTCCTTTTTTTTTGTGGAGTAACATAAATTTAAATTCAATCTGAAACCAGTCAGACCTACGCGAGGCTGCATTTCCCTTTCTGTCGTGGCGGGGCTGTTATAGGACCCATTGGTGGCCACACTGTGGTGCAGCAGAAACCACACGCGTCTCTAAAGAACAAACCAGTGACGTAAATATGTATGCCTGAATGTTAATTTGCTACAGTTATAATACGGTCAAACAAACAAATTTGTTTGTTTATTTATTACTAAAATCAAGTAGATCCTTGTTAAGCACACAGAAACGGAATGGGCAGGATGAATGGACGTCACAGGCGTCCACGTCCCTGTGGTTCCTCTCCCTGGTTCCAGCTGTGGTTCCTCTCCTTGCTCCAGCCAAATCCCAGAGCACTCCATCTGAAGGTGGTGGTGAGGAAACAGATGTCCGGTCTGTGGAAACAGGTGGACCTTTAAGGTGATACAAGCAGCACAGCTCATGGTACCACCTGGAGATGGAGCACTGCTTCGGCGATGAAGCCGAGCGTGCCTGCTGTGTGGCCGTACTGCCAGGAGGTGGCGCTATGGTGTACTGTGGAATACGCACCTACGGCCCACTGTAATAGCCTTGGCTGTCGCGCCTACCCACATTTGTGCTCATAATCGTTCCTCTTTGGGTGAAGGGTACCGTGCCACTCCTCTGTCATTTACTAGCGCGCTGGGTAAGACGCGATGAATCAGCATCAGGCTATCTGCCGCAGCCTGCAGTTAGGACAGATTTGTGGCCAGTGGCTCCGGCCTCGCACAGCTACAAAGCTGAGTTAGTGCGATAAAGTGCAATTTGACATACTGTCTTACTTAAAGAAGTCTTTCTCAACTAATAATTCACTTAACTGTTACATTAACGTCCACAAAGCCATAATTCCCTTCACTGCCCTCTTCAAACTGCACATTTACCTGCTCTTCCAGATAAAAGCAGCATTATTCGAATTACCTGTTTTTTTTATGAAAAATAAAGTTTTCAAAATTCATTTTCTGTTGACCACAAGTGCATAAATGTACATGCTTCAACAGTGAGTGGTAGCGTTAATTTTCTTGACATTACAAATGTACAGTAGAAGTAGCTCATATTTCTATGGAAATTCAATTTGCAGTTTGAAATGTTGCTTTAAATTTAACCTGTCAGACCTGCCATAGGCCTGCATCCCATCTGGGGATCCCCGTTCCTGAGCCCTGTATGTCAGAGATGTAATTCAGGCTCAGTGTGACCCTATAGAGCAGTGTTTCCCAATCCGGTCCTTGGGGACCAACAGCCGGTCCATGTTTTTGCTCCCTCTCAGGGAGCTGGAAGGGAGCAAAAATGCAGACTTGCCTGAGAGGAATCTGGGAGGGAACAAAAACATGGATCGGCTGTGGGTCCCTGAGGACTGATTTGGGGAAGACTGCAATAGTGGATGAGCAAACAGAAGATAGATGGATGAATGGACTCAGATCTGGCCGTTTGACAGGGAAACAATTTTACCTTTTTTCACCCATCTTGGAGAGGTGATTTGTCTCTAAAAAATAAGTCTTGAACTCAGCTAAATTATTAAACACAATCACATCCTGAGGTCAATGCTATCTATTTAGCACTTCTGTTTTATTAGAGCTTTGTACTGGAAGTCTGCTTAATGCATTAAATTTGACTGACTTGGACAGTGTGTGAGATACAGCACATTAATCTTGTCCATTCCCATTTCTGTGGCTGGGACTGTAAAATCGGCGTTTCTGTTTTTCTTTTGGCGTAACCCCGATTTATGCTCTGTTCAGAAGCTCCGCCGATATCCCACCTCACATTAACGGCCAACATCAGCTCTCAAATCTCGACTCGTTAAATCAGACAACCGTCGCTCCGCGAGAGGCGAGGAATTAATGTCTGGAACGCCTGAGAGGAGAGATATTTAAGTCTTAGTGTTATTAGTGCTCTGCGGAGATGAATCTGCCATCGAACGGTACATGTCTGCATGGACACCCTGCCGTTCCTGCACTCCTTGGCAGAATGCGTTAGGCAGGATATTTATTTCATTTGCTCCAAAACGTGGCTGCCTGAACTGCAGCTTTTGTGATGGAAAACATCGCAAGTAGGAAATCCAAAAATACAATATACATCATTGTCAAGCAAAATGAATGAATTATAAATGTGATATATATGTTTTACAAATATCTTCGAGTAGCTGGTAAAATTCCCCTGCCTCACCCTGGTGAGGGTCAGTTTGAAGAGGTACAGTATGCATTGTCTGATGCCTGAGGGTTACTGTGGCTATACTGGGCTATACTAGAGTACGTAATCTTCCCACCTGAAAAGGCTGGCAGGGCAGGTTAAAGGACCATAATCCTTGCTTTTCAAAGCTGCTGAGTCATTACACCCCATGTGAATGGTCTTTAGTCATGTGACGTGAGTTATTTCATGTAAGATATGGGATAAGATGCAGATGTATAATGTTGTTTTGCTGTTGTAATTGCATTGCTTGAGCTCACGTTTTTGTCAATGGGAATACAATACTACTTTCCTCACCTTAGAATTTACCTGTTCTAATGTAAATGTTTATTATTATTATTATTATTATTATTGTCATTACTATTATCCATCTCCCTGGCCAGGAAAGGTCGTTTGAAGATTTGAAAATTATTAAATCAGAAAAATTTAATTTTAACAGTGCAGTATGAGATGTACAAGTTAATGTCAAAACCAAACAGGACTGGTGATATTACCAGATTTCGTGGGTGTAGGTGACCCTGGTCCACGAGGTCCAGTCCTGAAGATTGTTCTTCATCTTCATGTCTTTTCTTCATTAGAGTGATCGTTCGCATCGTTACCTCACACAGCGTTTCAGTTACCAGTGCTAATTAAAATGAATTTCCTGAAAGCCTTTGGCCTTCACTTAAAGAATGATCTATAACAAATGTTGTTTTTATTAACAGAGATAGCAAATTAACACCTGTCACTATGAAACGCTGGACATACAGCAGACATAAAGTTGTTTAATTAAAAACGCGTGCTAACGTTTCAGCAGCAGAATGACTAATATCAGGACAAATACGGAAATAAAGACAAAGTCCGTGAATTGAATGTTTTCCCTCCTGGTAGACAGCCCTCATGGTGTTCCGTAAATGAGCTGCATGTCGTTACAATTCCAGGAAGATGAGGGCTTGGTTAGTGTCTCTTAGGAAGCATGCAAAGTCCCTCTTGGTGCCGCTGAAAACCGGGAGAACCTGGAGCTCGAGTGCGACGGCTCACGGAAAAGGTTTTTAGCCGAGCAGGGCTTTGACGCGGTCCCCAAAGGACAGAAAACGACAGTGCTAAAATCTGATGGGGAGGGGGGAGAAAAAGTGGAGTCAATCAAAAATAATGACCAAATCTTTCAAGTTCGATCAGGGCTGCCCTATAATAAACCGCTAGACGGGGTGCAGTGCTGGGCACTGTGTGGCCCTTGCCACACTGTTGAATATGCACAGAGCAGCAGGGGCCCGGCAGATAATTACACACTGTTCTCCGTCTCCAGAAAGCTTCCAGAACAGCCTGAATGTTGCTGTTACGTTTTTCTTTTCTTTTCTTTTTTTTTTTAAAGACAGCACAAGAAAATGCTTTCAATGAATATTTTTGTCAAATCCATTTTTTTTCTCCAGACTCAGAATGGGGCCTATAGTGAACCATTACTGTCAAAATACCCATTATATATTTACTTTTTTTATATTTCATTTTTTCTCCCCCCAGGGTCCATTGTCCTTTCGACAGATTTGGTATGTTTGGGCACTAATTGCGGTTTATAATGGAGGTGCGTGTTTATTTTCTTTGAGTCTGGACTGCTCTGTCTTTTCTTATTTTCCCCGACGCCCAGCCCCCCCCTGCCCCCCCCCAGACTGAAACTGTTCACACTCAGCAGGTGACAGTGAGAAAACAAGCCGTTATTTTCTGAGATGGCTCTTCCTCCTACCCACCCCTGCTCTTTCAAGCATGATACCGAACACCAAACCTTCGTCTCCACAACATACTTATTATTTTCCCGTATGTGTCCATACTGTTGATTATTTGCCAAAGCATTTCCCACCTGAATTCTAATGATACGGCTTCTCTTATTTCTTACCTGATAATTATTTTCTCTCCCTTGAAGTCTATTGGATGGTTTATCTCGGATCCTTGAACGGCCTGGCCACACACAGCGCTTCCTTAGCTTACGGCCTACCTCACACTGATACATGCTCGCATTCACAAGCCAGGCCGCACAGGGAAGCCAATGTGAACGCTCTTCATTAGCGCCAGACAGTGGCCTATCAGGGAAACGTGTCCACCGGGTCGTTCTCTGCTAAAGGGGGGGGGGGGAGCAGAAGATGGAGGGGGGCCTCCGTTATTCCCTCCGCCCCAGGCTTGCGGTGGTCATCTGGAGCCAGTTACATTGGAAGCCCCGTGCAAGTCGTCCAAATGAGATGACAGGTTTTTAGGCCCCTGATAAATTGTTTCGACGCTGTCGCGCAAATTGGATTTTAATGTCAACCGTTGGAATAATCCAAACGCAGACTGATTGAGATGTGCTAATATAATGTTATAATAATGTGAATTGTTATCGCCGAATTAATCTTAAATCATTACAATATATATTCATTTCATAATAGTGCCAGTTTTTGTGTTGTATCACAATAATAACGAAGATCTACTTTGAGGAACAGTCTCCTGCCACTTGCACACTCGGTTTTTACCTGTGTAATTTCCAAAGCACCCATATTCCTGTTTTCTATCTAATTGTGAGTTTTACACGCTCCTCGTGGCCATATTTGTAGATCTATAATGTGGAGAGCCTGATCGAGGACCAAACCGTGATTGGGGTGATTATTACGGAAGATTAAGGAGCTTATATTACAATTCTAATAACAGAGATAACTCCTATGATTCAGGTCTACTTATGGTCTGTATGTAGTCTGTGAAGCTGCGAGGGAGGGGCAAAAAGTCCTGTGACCACAATTAATTTCATTAACCTGCCCCTTTGAACCTGCAGTTATAACTGGGTGTGAAATGCTTCATTGTGCTTTATTTAACCTAGTTTGTTCTGACGACCTGCCTGGTGTCATGCTTTTCATCCAACAAATCAAGTACTAAATTTTCATCATAACAAATAATAAAAAAAAAAAGATAAAACAAAAACAATCAGTGAGTGACCATCTCTTGTGTGTTGGCAAGAGTGCCCCCCTTGAAAAACGCCATTAAGGGAACAGTTTATAAGGCTTATCCTGGAACCGCACAGACGGCACATTCTCCCAGCACACTCGCCAGCGCTCTAGCCTCCGCCAAGATATCTGCCCGCCCAGTCGCTCCGGAGAGAGTTTCAAATCCGACATTAACATCTCCGACTCAGCTGCTAGAAATGTTATTCTAATTAACAAGGGATTAAGTCATAATCTTGCCTTGTAATACAGTCTGGATGGGAATTTCAATGGAGAGGGCAAAAATAAGCATTTAGCATCTCAGTAAATTACTCTTGACCCAAGGACAGGAGGCTATGGGCCTGCCTGCCGACTGCCAAATAAAATGGCCATCCCTGCCAAAATTTTATTAAACCATTACCAAATGCACACAATTAACATTGCTGTAGGTGGAAGCACACTTGGTGTAATTTTTTTTTAACTTTCAGGAAGTTTGAAAGGACCTAAATGTAAATATCATGCATTGCAGGCTAAGACTCACTGAGGAATCTAACACAAGCATCCACGAGACGATAGTGGTTTGTAAAAACCCCAGTGCTATTTGACAATTAAATATAATGGCTATCTTAACAAATAGCTCAGTAGTATAGGGTGGACATATCTTCTCATAAACATCCCCTAACTAGCAAGGAGGACTTACATTGCATTTACTTTTTTTAGCCATTGCAGATCTCTAGAGAGATCTGGAGATCACTGCGGCAACCGCGGGATTTAAACCAGCGACCTTCTGATCACGGATACTTTAGCCTCACCTGCAGGGCAACTTACCAGCCCCTTGCCCTGTGAATTACAATCTGTGTGAATGTTAAATACGGAGCTTAAAGAGCCGCTTTAAAAATGTACTGAAAGTTAGCGACCGAAAGTTGCAGTATAGATGTTTTCATTATTTGCTGGGATGCGACATGCATGAGGTCTGGCCGGTGTTGGCTGTCGTGAAGCAGCATTGTAGCCAGGAAAGCCAAGACCATAGAGGTGAATTAGCTGATTGGGCAGAGTGTTGGGGCAAACCACACAGGGGGAGCTGGAGGGGGGGTGGTGCAGGCAGCTGCTCTCCATCCGCCACAGAGACTCGGGACCTTTTAGGAGGCTACCCAGGTCTCGGCGACCAGTCAGCGGGCCCCGTCGTATGTGCTAAGCCATTGTTTTCCGCTCAGCTAAGCGGCAGAGAATTGATACGCTACCAATGAAGTGCGATGACAATTAAATGAAGCGGCTCCCGTATTATAGCTATATCACGCCGTCCCTTTCCACTGCCGCCCCACTTATTTAATCACATGATGCGTGGCTTATTTTATTACCCAGTAACCCCTAAGACATCACCCGGCAAACTGTAAATGTTTGACTAGGCCCCTCTATTAGGCGCTCCCAATAAAGTTACAGTATAGTGCCAGATTCTTTTGTAGATATATAATCTTTAACAAGGGCAAACAAACAAATTACTAAGCTCATACGCATAGCCAGAATTGTTGTTAAATCGATAATTATTTCTGTGAATTAGTTTTTCTTTTTTATTATTATTATTTCTCAGGTTACTTGTACTCATTATAGTTTGTGACCCGAAGGCCTCGGCAGAAAATTTGTGTTTTTCAGTAAAATTTACAGATTTTTCCTTGTTTGAATTAAATTATTTGTATATCGCTCAGTTTTAATTGCACTTCCCTCTGAACTTGCTTTTGCAAAAAAGGTCTTCCCGCATAGTGTTAATGACATAGAGGATACAGATTTAGAGGGTTCACAAAAATAATGTGATGCAAGCAGACAGACAGATGTAAGCTAGCATGGAACATGTAAGTCTACTGGAAAGTCTACTTCTCTATTGGCTACTGTAAAAGTCTCTGGTGGAGCCCTTGAGATGGATGAGTGGGTGCAGAAAGTCCTGAATGTGAGTGAAAAGACACAAGTCACAAGATATGTAAAAAGGTGAGAAAACCAATAGAATGATCTCCGATAGGCTTCTGAAGATGCAGGCAGATTAACATTCTCCACTCTGGTACCTCTGAGAGTACTGCGTGTCGTAATGTCCCAAGAAGAATAGCAATGTCCTTGTTATGCACACAAAGCACAAATAGCTATCTCTAGGCACAAGACGCGATAAGCCACAAATCACCTGCGACTACCACTCCACCAAATGAGTGGCCAACGACCTTGGTTAGGTGACCCCACCCCCCCCGGTGCAATGCTGCCGATGTGTAGCTGCTTGTTAGCTTCTGGTGTCTTTCCGCCACATGGCTGATGCGTCTGCATCAATCGCCTTCGTCCTATGGACTGGGAGACACCAGCAGTAATATGATGGGAAATTGCATTGACATTGGACATTCCTTCAGAAGCTTGACAGGGTCCGTCTCAGTGCCCAGATACAGACTGACCGTTCCCTGCTGCCTAGGTTCTTCACGCTGAGGCCGCGCTCAGGCATGACAGTAAGACTACGAAGATACATAAGGAAACAAGAAAGGCTAAAAGGTCACATGACTTCTCAAGTATAACATGGGAGTATAAATTATAAAGTAAGTGAAACAGAAGTAAACACATGATTTTTATTAATGTCTGTGTCTGCTATTTTTGGGACCAGCTGAATGTGCACACCTCAAGGTAAGTAATGAATACACACACACACTCTCTTTATTTATTTATTCATTCATTTATTTATTTATTTGTGTGTTTGTTTTGTTTATTTATTACACAGGACATGTTACTAGCAGAATACTAACATATAATGGCATTAATTGATTGAGCACAAGAAAACGATTTTGACTAATCACCTATGGTTAAACGATCTAGCTATTTTTCAAAATAATTTAAGCTCGTATATGCATAGGGCACTTCCACGAATTTCATGTGATTTAATGAGACATTCACCGAACTTTTTGTACGATATAATCATATGCTAACATTTTACTTTACTGGCTATTTATTAAATTAATTGAAAGAAAAATGAAAATAGATTAAGCGTCATTTAGATTGAGTTAGTACCGTTTTGACTGACTGCCCCAGCTTGCAAAGTGAGCCTAGCCTCACTGCGTTAAGTTAGCACACTCAGAGCTTCCACTGTGCCACTGTAATTTTGGCAGTTACACTTACTAGGTGCAGTGGAGTAATCAGCTGTCCAATTTGGCAGTTCTCAGCCAGTCACCAGCCAGAATTGTGACAAGAGCAAATTGAACAAGACTGGGTTAATGGCTTTGACTGCCACCAGTCTGCTTGCGGGTGCCATAAGTGGAAGGGATGAAACCAGTTGTCACGCAGCCCTGAATACGAATGGGATCTGGGGGCCTGTGCGTCTTCAGGCCAAAGCGGGGGCCAGCACGCCCCTTCCATACACCCGCTACACTACAACTCACTCAAGTGTCTAACGGTCTAGCGGTTTAACACAACATGGTATCTCACCTGAACACAAGTTTTCCATCCATATAATGGCAAGTGCTGCCAATTGCTGGACAGCAGAACAGACACACATGTGCTTCCGCCAAAGGACAATTAAAAACGAGTGAGAGATCGATAAAGAACGACACACTGACCTTGCTGACATTAATTCATGTAAAATATTCTGTTTGTCCATTTCCGTATAAATTATTCCAAAACACCTAGTGTGGCAATTCTCTGTATGGCCTAACAGGGTTTTACAACCACCAGCACTCTGACCTCACGTGGGAAGTAAAACCGAATCAGTCGACGCAGCGTTTATCAGAATGTGATGCACGGCTGAATCATAAACCACGTTAAAATTAAAGCTCCGAAAAGGTTTGCCTTGTTTACTTGTTAACATTAAATGATGAAAACCATGTGAACAGCACAGACTGGATCAGATATCCAGAGAGGCAGGGTAAAATCTGAATGCATTGCCTCTGGGCCAACTAGTAATTACTTGATAATGTAATGCATTGCAGTCTCGGTGGTAAATTACCATCAGTTAGTGCATTATAGGCAATGCCAATGACCCTTTGGTCGCCGTTGCCGTTTTTCACGGCTCTGCTCCACTGGCCTGTGGTAAATTACCTTTCTATCTTATCTTCATTTTATTTGGACCCTGACAGCAACAGAGGGCACTATTTAGAAAAAAAAAAACTCCCACAGTCTCTTGGTATTCACAGGGGCTTTACAAATGACCCTGTTTTTAGTTTTAAACAATGAATTTCCCGCAGTTCACGAAAAATGAGACAACTATACAACAGTTAAACACTGATATTGCACATGAGCTCACACGAATATCTGATATTGCTGCTTGTAATAAAAATAAATAAATATCATGACGTTCACCCATATCCCCAGATCATTCCGTGAACCAGAGGGCCCAGACAGAGGTTTCGGCATTCCTATTTTTATCGGAGAACTTTAGAAAACAGCCCATGTTTTCTGGTGACATCTGAAACATGATTACAGGTTTCACATGCTTATTTTATTTCTGCTCGCAACAGACAGGAATTTCAAGTAAATATGATTTGCCGAATGTGGATTATGAAATGACATGCTTGGGCGTCGCTGGCAGCCTCCTACTCAAGCGTCACATCCACAGAGGTCTCCCTTGAGGACCATCACGGAGCCATACTGCTTGGAAGTGGATTGTCTTTCCCGCATGGGGTAAAAATATGAAATTCTGTCAGGCTTGGATTAAAAAGCGACGCAAAGAGAGCGGCGTTGTGGCTTTGTGGTGGCTCCAGCTTTCAACGGTCTACGTCCCCTCTCGGTTTTGTCTTCATGTGCACCGTGAACCTCTCCTGGGGGAGAGATGAAAGCTTCATGGATTCCAGGGATGGGAGCGCAAAAGAAGCTACACTTCCCCCCAACCCCAGCTGTTGCCATCTCGAATCTCAAACCAGCGTTTCAAGACACAGGATGCAAGGTTCTGGCAAGTTGGGGAACCTAAAAGAAAAGGACTGAGCAGGTTTGGGAACGAGCATACTTTATGTTTTTATTTTTTATTTTTTTTGCAACTTTTGGACTTGGGGTGGGAAATGCTCCCTGTATTCATGCAGATGTGTGCTGTGCACTTGATCGCTACCGAGTGGTAACACTAAACCACAGGATCGTCACACAAATTCTTAAAAATAATAAATGTGCACGTCACTTGCTACAGTACATTGACCCATAGGGGCTCCTGCTGCCAATGTTTTACACTCCGCCTCTGGCTGCATGAACTTTCTTCTGTAGTTTAGAGATAAATCCAAAGCAGAACTGACTCTAAGTTAATATAGACTTTTTTCCCCCCACTCCCATTAGGGGAATATTACAAAATATGATAAATATTTAAAATATTCAAACCAGCCTACAGTATTTGAGATTTGGGATGTCTCTCAATGCTGTTTCAGCCTGTGGAGAAGCCTGATGAAAATGTAACAACATTGAAATGTAAAACAACCCCTTGATATTTCATAGATGAAAAAGCTAAAATATGTTCCCGATACTGTATCTTTTAATTATGGATAGCATTTGCCATAATTAAAAGGAAAAGTAAATGCAGACTTTTCCTATGTTGAGACACCCAGTATACTCTTGAAGGGTTTCTTGACGATGGTTCCAAACAACTTGATGAAGTTGAAGTCATGAGTTGGCCAATGATATCGACCTTTACTGATGTTTTGCCAAACATTCTGCCAGCCATATCTACTTCCTGTTGATCTTTGTCCTGCTGTTTTGTACAGTAATCAGTCGACACTTCAGTGCTTATAAGCTTTAAAGTGCCATGATGACACAGTTGTTGGCACTGTTGAATCTCTGGGACCCGGGTTCGAGTCTCCACCATGGCTCCATGTGTGTGGAGTTTGCATGTTCTCCCCGTGTCATGGTGGGGCTTCCTCTGGGTGCTCCGGTTCCCCCCACCACCATTCAAAAACATGCTGAGGTTAAACTGGAGTTATCAAGGAGTTGCCTGCAAGTGTGTATGGTGTGTGAGTGTGTGTGTGTGTGTGTGTGTGTGTGTGTGTGTGTGTGTGTGTGAGTGAGTGTGCCCAATGATGGGTCGGCACCCCATCCTGGGTTTTTCCCTGCCTTCTGCCCAAAAGCTCTGGACCCCCCATGATCCTAAACAGGACTAGAGGATGGATGGAATTTTTAAGCTGCATGTAAACTGTTATGCATGAATACTTGATCTGCTTCTGCATCCCTGAAGGGAGTGTGGAAGTCTTCGAAAGGCTGAAAATGATCCCCCAAAAAGTAGGGCAAAGTGGGGAATCGGGATCGCTAGTACCGGTATGGTAGAGGAGCAGAGAGTGACGCATGTATGAAGTAATACCCTAGCGGAGCATGTTAGTCTGGACCAGGAACATGATGTGGAGGATGTGGTGGATCTATAGGGAGGTGAATGACAGAGATCCGTCTACACAAAGAAGGTCAATGACTGCTACATATAGCAGCTCCGTTTGTAAATAAGATGATGGCAAATGTTTGGGAATAGAACAAGAATTCTGGTCTAGGACACAGCTATGGTACAGAGGTGAGCGGGAGGGGTGTGGAAGGAGCATTTAGACCCAAACAAACCTTGTTGTTTGGTAGAAATCCAGAACTTCTCCAGAAGATTCCCAGGATCCATTAGGATACCCCAGCCCTTCATTTAACCCCGAAAAATCTTTACGGCGGGAGAAAAGCGGGAATCTGGTGAAAACGAAGGGAGAGATGAGCCAGGAGGTAATCACGGTGCTTCTTATAATAGTGACGAAAAAAGCCTGAGACAGGAGAACGAACCTGAAAGGAAGCCACAGACAAGGGTGCGGGGGTGGCGAGGAGGACAGAGCGAAACAGTGGTAGACAGGGAGTGGATCGGCAGGCGAGGTAAGGCAGCGGGAATTAAAAAGAGGGAAGCGGCGGGGGGTGAGGCCGTGAACCTGTATGCTATAGATAACTGGTAACTAGATGTTTCCTAGGCGGTGCTGAGGCTGCTGGGGATGTCTTTATTTAACATGGAGCTAGGAAGGCTGGTGGCCCTGACGAATTGAAAAAGAAATTTATATCCAATGCAAATGCTGTTATGTAAAAGCAGTTTTTTTTTTTCATGTACTACCTTGGCTAAGTCATTATTTTCTTGTTTCAGTATTCCAGGGTTAAGATTTAATCTTACAGTGAGAAGTACCTGGAGAGAAAAATATGGTCTGAGTTTCGGGGATTTTTTTTTGAATGAATTTCTGAAATATATGCATGTTTTCGAGATCGTTTTCTGTACCTTTGAACTTGATGATACTGAGAAAGAGAAATCTTGGCATCACAACTCTTTTTTTTTCCCATTGAAACACGGAAACATATGTGCAGAATTTGTGAGGAATACAGACAGAAGTTTCTCAGCTCAGGAACCGCATAAATACATGCAAAGTTACTGCACCAATATCCAAATCTCTAAATGTGTTGTTTATCAGAATTCTGTCCCCAGTTTATGAATGATGCAAGTATTTTCTATCTCTGACAATGGTGGATGACTGACTAGGGCCTAAAATGGATCCTGTACAGCTCAGCATTATCCAGACCGGTTCCTGTCTGCCTCCCTGTCGTGGGATTAACAGACAGGTAAGATTCTTCAGCTAGAAGACCTGCTGATTGAAAGGACAGGCTTTTAATTGGTGTGCCGCGCTATTTGCTTGGAACAGAGTTACTATCAAATTGTGTGTGGGCCAGAAACCAGTACTACAGTCTCTCAGTTCAGATCTAATCCTACTTATGGAGCATGGATACGTCCTGCAATAACACCAGGCCTCACTCCACTGCACCTGAATGGCCTCATAATTATATGCCTCATTGCAAAAACATCGCTGGGAAAATGAAAAGTTCCCTTTATGTGTCTTAGGGGGCAGCGAGTATTTAATGAACAGCCGGTAAAAACAATAGATTTCCAACCTCATCAAGCGAATGGATTCGCTGACCATGAAGGTTTTTTTTTTTCTATATTCAATACTCAAGTTCAATGTATTGAAGAATGAATGAACAGGAAATTACAATTATGTGAGGTTCCTAACAATAACCAAGAAGGGCATCACAATCTCCCACTCGCACACCATACTTCCAACAGCACGGCCTATATGACATTTACTCATGGGTTCATTGTAATTACTCAGCAAATATGATCCCTGACACGTTTAAACCTAATGGAGAGAATGAATCTGCCCTGCCGAATTCTCAGGTTTTAAAAATAAGGGAGAAGGGTGGGCGTGTCTTTAATAACCAGACTGCTGCTTGATTGGTGCTTGTGGAGCCACGCCTTCAACGCTGACCGGTGTAACTTGCAGCAGAGGGATACAGACACTCCTTCTTGTAAGAGAACACATATTTCCCTTCAAGAACACTATAGAGAGATAAGCAACTTTTTATCATTATGCCTGCAAACATTCCTACTCACTACTGGCACTTCAAACCTCAGCACCTTGTTGTCGTACTTGAATGCTATTGTAAATTGTGCATTGTATGTTATTGTATATTGTATGTGCACTGTGTGTATCATACATATGTTATTTGTCCATACTTCTCTGTTCTTGATTTATTTGCTATTTATTGTCCTTTATAATTAAGTATCGTTCAAGTATGAATAGATGTACACAAGCAGCTATTGGTGTCCTTGACATGAACCTCTGAATATCCCTCATGACTTAACTTATTGGCAAAAAGTTACATTCTTGAATTTGGAAAGATAAGTTTTTTACCTGTATAGGAGGACATATTTGATGAGGACAGCTAAGGTACTGCATGCTAGGAATGACCCTTATACTGAAGACCACAGAACACAAACTTTTGCTCACTTTGCAATTCTATATGCAATTCAGAAATAGAAGGAATAACGGACACAAGGACAGAAGAACAGCAGCCACTGCCTGCTGCCTCACTTCTCCCTCCTAGGGACATAAACGCTGTGGCAGTTTGAGCAGAAATGGGAACCTCGGTCCTCAAAATTGCAGAAGGGAAACTTCTGGAAAATGTGGAACAGTTAGCGAAGATTCTGAACCGATCGGTCAGGTATGTATTCAGGAGGTTAGCCTGTAATCTTTGTATCCACTTTGGATAAAATTTTATAGAAAGGAAACAAAAATGAACATTTTGCAAGGTTTTAAAGGTGCGTATCTGATATAGAACATAGATATTTAGCTTTGGCGAGATAAGCGAGATTTTTAATTAGTAATTACAACTGGGTTTAACCTTTTCTTGGCCTGGACAGAGAAGCATAGCCATTATGAGTGATATAACATTTTTAAAAGTGATAGGTGAGAATTCAACATGAATTATTAAGGTTGCTGAGATCTTGGCCTCCTTACGCAAGCCATGTCTGATCTGGAATGGATTTCTGACAAGGAGGCTTGGAGACGATTACTACAAGATGCAGCAAAGATGCCAGCTGACTGCGATCTGCTTTCCACAGCTGGAGAGAGAGGTGGATAAAGACTTGTGTAATGAAGAACATTCATTGTTGTTAAATTACATTATGGTGCCAGAACATGCAGTGATGCGTTTATCACACCTCGCATTCAGTCTTAGGGCAAAATGACCAGCCAGAAGTCTGGGGAACATGTAGCTTGCATAATATCAGTTGTACACAAGGTTCTCCATAACCATAAATAATGTCTTGGGAAGTACATCGGCAGAAATCTTCTGTTATGATTTAAAATGGAAAAAGACAGTTTCTCTATAATAAAATATTATGTTGGATTTTGGTTCATTTACAGTCACATTAAAGAGACCCTATTATGCTCATTTTCACTCTTCATATTTTTATTTTGGGGTCTACTAAAGTAAATGTACTTGCTTCAATGTTCCAAAAACACATTATTTTTCTCATATTGTACATCTCGATTTACCCTCTGCCTGAAACACTGTTATAGTCATAAGCCCAGTGTGCTCTGATTGGTCAGCTTGCCTAACATTCCACCCCTGCCTTCCAGTCTGTAGACCAGGGGTGGGCAATCTTATCCAGAAAGGGCCATTGTGTATACGGCTTTTCACTGCAAATTCTTAATTAGATTACTAATTAGAGAGCTAGTTAGTTGAAGAATCCTCAAACCAGGGTTTGAGCAGCTGACCTAAAGGTTACCTGAAAAACCTGCATACAGTTGGATAAGATTGCCCAGCCCTGCTGTAGACAGATCCTTGCAGGTAGACAGCCAATAAGGATTGTGTTATGAGGTGACCTCACCATGTCACAGACGTAAGGACTGGAATTCCAAGGAGGTGTTTCGGGCAGATTAGAAAAGAGTGGTTTCTATTGTGAGAGTTTCTCCCTTTGGCATGTACTTTGGTCCTTAAAACTTTGCAGACTGCTTACATGCATATAAAGCCCCTTTAAGAAATATAAAACTATTCACCTTTCTTTGATATCATGTGTCTCAAGGTAAATAACAACTGTATAGAATGTAATTAAAATCACAGAATGGATTTTAGTTGGTGAAAAATCATGGAGATTGAGGTAATTCACTCGAGTGTCAAATCCTGCCTCGTCGGCAGCCTCACAAATCACCTTTTCATGGCCTGAGCTCAGATCACACAAAGCTCATCCATCCACAATCTATGCAGTTGCTTCTTCTTTAGTTTCCAATTATTTTTCATCAGCAGAAATTGTTGAGAGGATCGAATCGTAGATCTTTTGCTCGTGGTACTTTTCATTACACAAAGACGTTTTGAGGGCGGAAGGAAAAATGATTGATTCAGAGAGACAACCAATCAGATTGCAGAGGAAGTGGGTCCAAACAGCTAGAGGAGATGGGACCAAGACATCTGATTGGGTGGTCTCGCTACCACGAGTTGCTTGAAAAGTTCTGCCCTCAGAATTTTTTCACTTAACTACACTTTCATGTCAAATTTTTGTCAAATCATGACAGTGATTTGACAATATATATATTTTTATCCAAGGCAATACAAATTTGGGCGTTTTAACCATGTTTTGAGGTTGTAGGAAGAAGTCAGAGGAAAAGCTAAGAGAACTTTCTTATTTGGCTACCTGCAGGATTTTTGACATTACCTCCAAACATCTGCTCCTGATATTAATCTGGATGGTGACCGAGCAGATTAAGGGGGCCAAATTAAACCATGTGCGTTTTGACTCCCACTACCGGATATAGTAGCACTGTAGGCTCTGCCTCTTCCCCCCGCAGTTGGCTAATATGGTGGGTCAGCGCCACGGTGTTTCAGGTGAGTGTGCTTGCCAACTCCAGCAATTCCAGGCAATTAATCATGGGATGCGGACGAAGACAGTGTGTGGCTAGGCGGAGGGTCAAACTGCGGCTATTACCGGAAGACGCCACGCGGCGGCTTCTTGAGTTAACCCCGATGACCCCCCCCCCCCCCCCCCCCCCGCCCCAGGGCTCTAGTCAGCATGGAGATCGCAGCTGTCTCCTCCGCTGCTCCACAGCTGCAGGGGTCGCTGGTTCCACCCCTGCACTGTCTCTCCGCCGCATGCGAGATGGACGCATTCCAAAACACACGGCTCATCCCATTTTATAAGTGCGCCAACATCCAGAGATCTGGCCGCATTATTGCAGTCTCCTCCACCTTTGTAGGTGATTAATTATGACAATTCTCAGATGAAATGCACTGCTTAAAATATTGCCATGAGACATTTTTCCAGAAATACTGGGTGAGGTGCTGAAACTGTTTGGTGCCTGTATGGTTAGAGCTCACACCGGAGATTAAATTCCTGTGGCATTAGTACTTGTTCCGGTTCGACATACTAATTTTTGATAAAAATGAGTGCCACAAATACGAAAAAAGATTGCACACTAACCTTGTAATATGTATCCCACTGGATGCAGACAGAGGTTGCTTGTTCCAGAAGGATCTCTGCTGTTCTTCCATTGAGTGAGGTAGGTCGCTGAAACTTAAAATATCCAGGTGGGAAAATGAGTGAAGGAGTCATTTTGAATGAAAATCGTCAGCCAGGCTAATAATGTAAATGTGTCATTGAGGTGCTGTCTCCGTTTGGGCTAGATTAACGGAGTGCCGCCGGCCTGCGTCAATCGCCCTAACAGAATGACATGGGTCCCGATGTTCATGAAAAACCGACTTAAATCTGCAGAAGATGCAGAATTAGCCATAGTGGGAAACCCAAAAATTCTTACAATGATGGACGTTTGGCAAATGAAATTCAATGAGGATGTCAGCAAAGTCACAGACACTGTAGATAGTCGTATGTTCTATAGATACAGTACTGAGGACAAGAGAGGGAAAAAGGTTTATATTGCATAGATAACTATAATAGATAGATCTCTTACGCAATTTTTGGTACTTCTAACAAGTTGCTTAAAAATCTATTTTTATATATATATATATATATATATATATATATATATATATATATATATATATATATATATATATATAATAGATTTTTTTATATATCTATTTTATATGAAGAAAATATGCCTAAACTGTGCAGTGCAGGATTAACAATCCAGCTGCATAACTGGAACTCTGGTCACATCGCCTCAAAAAGAATCCTCCAGCTTTGGTGAAAGTTCAGAGATGTCCGAGTCAGGAGGAGAAGTTTTCGGACACGGACAGGCTATTAAAATGTTTCCCAGCTTTGGGGTCTCTATGTCTCTGTAACAGTGGCAGTGGTTGGTCTCTCTCAGGTAAAAAGAGCATAACACAAATAGGTTTATTCAACCTTCTTCCCCTCGTGGAATCTTTACAGCCACTAAAAAGTACTATTATTATATTAGTCTGTTAATAATAGCACAAGCTATTACTGGGGTTGCTTAGATGATGCCAAAAACTTCTTGTCACACCCTGTATCCCCACCCCTCTCGTTCTCTCCCTAGTGTGGCTCTAACGAGCCACACCTGTTACTAATCTATCTTACCTCTCATTTCCGCCCTCCTATGACTCACTCCGGCTGCCCCTCGTCTGCTCCCTCATTAGTGGTGTATAAGAGTGCCTCCTAGTGCTGTGCTCCCCAGTCCGGTCATTTGATGTCACTACCTGCTCCTCAGTGTTCCCTGTGCCTTGTACCTAGTGGTTCTGCTTGATCCTCCCTACCCTGTTTTGTTCTCTTATGTTCTGTTTCCTTAGTTCTGCCCGTAGGGTAGTTTGTTTTACTAAAGCCCCCTTTTGGTTTTCCCCCACGCCTGCCTTGCCTCCATCCTTGCCCATGACTTGACAGAGTCCTGCATAGAGGACTCTATCCTCTATATGAAACTGGCACGTGTATTTGCTTCTCTTCTGAGAAGCAGCTCAGCTCCAAAGAGATCTCAAAAAGATGCTGTTCAATTATAGCTTGGTGAACTTGCATTGTAAAGGGGAAAACTCTGGTCAATCTATTTTTAATAAAGCCGCTGGAAAAAAAAATTAAAGTATCGATCTATATTTATTGATGTGCAGGAAATCACGGCTAAAGCTGAAACAATCAATCTAAACATATTTCAGACAAAGAGAGCTTATTGATATAACTCTCGGTTATAATCTAAGTTTAATTAGTGAAATCATGAGAGGGGGATATTAGAGAGAGAGAGAGAGCAATATTGCAAAAAGACAGAGTGGGAAAAATGTCATTGTGCAGAAAATGGGCATTGTTACAAACAAAGTAATTAAAATCATATTGCCACTAATATATCAGCATAAAACTGGTCTCATGGAAGCCAAAATGATGTAAAGTGATAAAATTACACCCTAGATTGATTTACTTTATATGTGGTATAAGGCTAAAATATATGTGAAACTGAAAAGAATACATTTTTAAGCAAAGAATAAATAATTCAGTAATAGACTGAAATGTTAACATGGTGTAAAAATCAGGAGTGAAAAAACCTCCAAGTTGTTTTAAAGAATTACTTTCTTTTTTTTAATCATTAAAAACCTGAGGAAAAACAGATACTGAAAGTGCTGCTGTCTGACTTTTTAGCTGAGTCCACAAACAGGGGAATCGGTTCTCCAAGTTCCTGGGCTTTTTCCCCTAGTTCAAGGTTAGAAGAAGAAAGGATCACAACACATAAAGTTGCCTCAGATCAAGATATGCACTTGAGACTTGTATTGAGTTCAGAGGAACAGCTTCAATACAGTGATATTGCTGCTAGCTAAACTGACTTCTATCCACAGACAAACCGAACACTCCCTGTGATTAATCAGAATATAAGCTGACTGGCAAACATCTCTTCACAGGCAGCCTTTTCCAAAGCGATGTAATTGTGTTGGTTTAGATTTCTGGAACATGGCCTACAAAGTCTTTATATTCCAAATGCAGGCTCGAGCCTTAGTGACTTTTGATTGGTTGCTGTTGCTCTTGACATGAGAGCTTGGAGTGTGTCCTGTGGTCCTCTGGCCTAAGCATGCTCATTTCACGTAAAGAGTTATCGCCTGCTGGGCCATTGACACATGCCAAGGAGGACTGCTATTTATGTGAAATAGGTATGTTCAGGGCACCATCACAAATGGATGTGAGTTCTGGTCGGAGAAAAATAGGAACAGCTATTCAACGACAACAAAGGAAGCGGTTGACCACGTGTAAGGAAGGCCACTGAATATTACTCCTGGAATATTTATGAAAAGGGCAAATAACAAAAGGCTGTCATCTTGAAGACATGGAACAATACATTCAACAGGGATAGTTGTGGATATATATATAGCCATATGTATATATAATCCATCCATGCATTTTCTATAACTGCATGTCCTATTCAGGGTTGTGGGCAGTCAGCAGCCTATCCTGGAGGCTATGAGCACAAGGCAGGGGGCAACCCAGGATCGGTCACCAACCCATTGCGGGGCACACTCACGCAGCATGCACAGCTAGGGGAATTTGGGTAACTGTGGGGGGGAACCAGAGTACTCAGAGGAAACCCCATGAAGACACAGGGACAATATGCAAATTCCACACACATGGAGCCATGGTGGAGAATCAAACCCTGGACTTAGAGGTGTGAGGCAACAGTGCTAACCACTGCACCAATAATATTATACAACAGTTAATTCCATCCAAGAAATCTGATTGGACATTGGACAAGAGGTGTTTTATCAGTATAGTTACCAGTTACCATTCAGGCCTACATATGGCCCACCACAAGCCCGGTCAGCACCACGGACAGCAAGTGGTGGACCGATTCCAGGACTGCGAGTGCCGATCTCTGGTAGACATGCAGGGCTGGGCGACAATAATGCCGACAGCTACCACCCCAGAGCAAAATTCTAAAACGACACGCTCTGAGATGCTGGGGGGCTGTACCAGAATGTCACCGCCTATAACCCAACAGCCAAGCAAAACTCTGCATAGGACTACTTTCCCTTTAACTTGTATTTTGGGCTTGGTTTATATTTTTTATCCACCCTCCAATTTTGTAAACGTAGAATTTTTCATTAAGCCTACCTTAGTGAGCAGCAGATGCCTCCTTTCCCTTCCCCAACTCATGGCTCCTTTTTCCCTGATCCCAGAGGCGCTGATTCACGGTAAAGACACCGGCACATGACATCCGCCTCCCTGCATTTTTCTGCCTTACCACTCTACAATGCCTGTTAGATTTTATCCCCTCTTGCTTGCTGTAGTTTTTCCGCATTTCAATAGAAACACACCCAACCATCCTTCCATGCCTCTGTGAAGCATCTCACGATATATCATGGAGAATGTGGGCATAGGCTCCAGATTGTTTTTGTGTGTTAGTAGCTGGACCCAGAAAAAAAACGGAAAAAAAACCCTAATACCCTCTGGGGTATATTGCTTTCGCTTTCCTTTTTGTGGGGTTTCCGGCTAATCAGCCCACCCCCTGGAGGAGTGGGCTGTGATTCTGGCTGAGCAGCCAGTTTTTTGTTCCCCGTCACATGGCTACCCTACCTGAGGCTGTCCTAAAACAGCAGATCGCAGGGCACATGGTACTGCTACCAGATAACTGCCGCAACGTGCAAATATTTCTGACCAATCTCATGGCATATCTCCAGACATTTAAATCATAGTCATGGTCAAAATCATTGTCGGGAGGGGTGGAGCCTGGTGGAGCGGACCAGCATCCTTACCCTTTCTGAAAGGGGAATCCCAAGGTGCTTATTATGAACTTTCAGCAATGGTGGCTGCTGAAGTGCAAGATCTTATATCAGGTGGCCACTCCTTGGCTTATGTTGCAGAAGACTTTCACCAGTAGAAATATACCTCATTACTGCCACACTAAACTTGATGTTTTGACTGCTACAAATCACCTGGCACTGGCTAAAGCCGTAAGACTCAACACCAGTGCAAGTGGTGGAACAGGTAACAATGCATGGGTATCTACGGCCTTGTCTCCAAGCTTACTATCAAACAGATGGTGCCCACAACACCTCGACAGCTGGCTGATGTCACCAATAGTGTGATGCTGCCCCTTAGAGATAATAATAACAACCCCCATGAGGTAGTTCCAGAAGGGCAAACGCAGAAGGATGCCTCTACCCTGAAACCCCAAAATACTAGCTGGCCCTGAGATGAGTCCATGCCTAGTGGTCAGGAATCCTCCTGGGACCTCCAAGACCTGGTTAGCTAGGTGGAACATGGGGAAACAAACACCTTTCCCTCGACAGTGAAACTATCCAGGGACAACCAATCTGTGCAGTGATGGACTCTGGGAGCAGTATCACCCTGGTCTGGGCTGACACCTTGCCCTTAGGGCACTTTCTGGATGACTGACTGCCCCTCGCTTGTCCTTACAGGAATGTCTCATGGGATTCCAAGGCCAATGTTCTTCTGGAAGGCCAAACTGAGAATGAGGACCTGAAAGTTGGGGTAGTGCAGAGCTTCCTATTCTACCACTGATCGGGTGAGGTTGTTACTGTTTTCTCAAGCTCTACAGGGACACCGAGCAAGGAACCTACCTGGCTCAGCCACGTATAAGGACCACCTACCCAAGAATTTCTTACAAAGTCCTGCTGAAAGAGGAAGCCTCCATAGATATGAACCATGACCCCTCATAGCCTACTATCCCTCTCTGTGTCCCATTTCAGCTTGTCACCTGAGTTCCACTGTTTTAGCACACTTAAAAGGAACTGGTGCTTGACATTGATAGGGAACCCTGAGGATGAGGATCGCTCCCTAACTAATACATACTTGATTGAAATAATCTGTATGAGTACATCCAGGTGTACATCCATGAGTACAAAGTGATATGTCTAGGCCATTCCCATAAAGAAGGCAACCTCAAAGGCAATCGCTAAGGAACTTGTCCTTCTGTTCACCTGTGTGAGAATCCCCAAGTGTCTTGTATTGACTAGAGTACCCCCATGTGTCCCACCTAACGTCTGCTCCACGTGCAACACTTGCAAACCTATGTCTATCACCCTCACACCAATGGGCTAGTAGAACAGTTTAATCAAACCTTGAATAGGATGGTCGTGTAAGTGTTGGACAAGGATAGGCTTGAAGGCTTGGATCAACATGATCCCATATGTGCTGTGTGTGTTGCAGGAGATGCCCCAAGCCTCAACTGGCAACAATCTTTCAAACTCCTTTTTATGCAAAGACCATGTGGTCCATTCGTTGTGGCCAAGGAAGCGTGGGAGGTTTCCCTCTTTTAGTTGGTGAACAAACATGCCCAATCTGGAGAGTAAATGCAGTAAAAGAGCATATGGAATAAGCACAACAGCAGGTGTACGATCGGCCTGTCCAACTTTATTTCAGCCAAGTGGACATGCTGATTTTTTTGCCTTTAACTACACAGAAATGTCTCACCACTTAACAGGGGCCACATGTTGTTGAGGAGGAGGTGGGGCCAGTACCAAGTCAGCCAAACAGGATGGAGGAAGACAGTACAAATCTGCCATATCAACCAACCAAAAAAGAGGAGAGAGTCTGTGCCTGTAATAGAGAAGAGGTCAACACTGGGGAACACCTTATGCCTCACCTGTGCCAAGAGATGGTACAGCTACTGGACCAGTATCAGGATGTACTCTCCTCAGTGTCCAGGCACACTCATGTCACCTGTGACTCATGACATCTGCACTCCACAAGTGGCCCTGTTATGTCCCCAGTGTTTGATGTCATACCCTCAAGGAGAAGGTTTAATGGATGTCAAATCCAGGCATGACAGAGAAGGACCACAGTTCATGGGCTAGCCTAATATAGCCTTGAAAAAGAAGGGCCAACAATGCAAATATTGACTCTTTGTATAAACTTAATGTAATTGTCAATAAAAGCCTTTGACACTTATGAAATGCTTGTAATTACACTTCAGTATACCATAGAGACATCTGACAAAAAGATCCACAAACACTGAAGCAGCAAACTTTGTGAAAACCAATATTTGTGTCATTTTCAAAACTTTTGGCCAAAACTGTACAATGACGTCCATAACTCAATAAATGAGATGCCTCTGTTAGATTGATACCCATTGCCTAGGGCAGATGAGCTGATAGAGATGCTGAAAGGTGGCAGAAGCCCCATGAATCCCAAGAGAAAGAACTATATACAACCATAACTCACCAGGGTGCTAAAGGCAGTCTTTTCCTTAGCCTCCTGAGTAAGAAACACTTGCCTGTACCCTTTTGTGAGGTATTGATATGTCAAGCCTTCATTCCACCAGCTCATCAGTCCAAGGGAGGGACTAGCTGTGGAATGTTGCCACCTTGTTCAGCCTCTGGAAGACTAAGAACTGCAAATCTACAGTTCATGGGGCCAACCTTTTCCATCATCTTGTATGTCCCTTGCAACTTGGTGAGGAATTTACACAAGAAGGTTTGGACGAGCACCAAAATCAAATCATCAAGCTTGAACTTCTGCACCTGGGCTGATCGGTTTCTCTCGTTGGTCCTAATCCATATAATCTCAGACCCGCTCTATCCTCCCTCTCCTTTTCCTATATAAGATGTTTCAGTAGGAGAAGGGTAACCGCTTCCAGGGATACAATGTTGAGCAATCCTCGGGGTTGTCTCACAAACAAGGGCTCAATGGAGGTGATTCCTGTAGAAGCCTAGGGGACCTCCGTGATCTCGAAAATGATATATGACAACATCATGTCTCAGTCCCTGCTGTCCTCTGTAGCTGCCCATTTTAACATGAGCTTGAGGTTCTGATTAAAATGCTTGATGAGACCATCTGTCTGGGGGTGATATACCGAAGTGCAAATATGTTTGACCTTCAACATGAACTTTACAGATCTATGTTTGTGTGGTCATTGACATGAATGCTGACCCTTAACCAATTAGTATCTCCTCAAGGAGACCAACATGGCTGGCAAGGAGAAACAGCTCTCTAACCACGTCTTTGGATGCGGCCCACCAAGGGTCATTACCTCACAGTATCAGATGAGATAGTCAACAATGACCAGGATATATTTATGACCTTGGTATCACTTAAGAAGGAGCCATTCAGATCCATCCCTATCCAGTTAAATGTGAATGTGGATGATGGAGAGTGGAAATAGTAGTGGTTATCAGGCAGGCAAGAAAGCAATTTCAATAGTTTCTTACTTAGGTGGTCATACCTAGTGTCCTGCTATGAGGAGTAGGTGGGCCAATCCCACTAGGGTCCAAATGTTAGCAGAGAACTACTAAGAGCCCCTTCTGCTCTCTCCCGGTTTCGACTAGGAAGTAGGCATTAGGGAGCTTCCCGTGTGTACAAATTTCCCCCTCGATGGCTACTACATGACTCTAGTAGTTGTTGTCCGATTTTTGGCAAAGCAGTAACCTTGCTGAAAATGCTGAGAGAAATCTGAGAGAGGTTGTTAGTGGCAAGTAGCTCATCTTCAACAATGGTACCAGCACCAGGCATCTGGGTGGTGATTCCCTTGGGGCCAGATCCTCTTTGGGGGGGGGGAGGGGTAGTGGATGCTAGTAGGGTCTGAAACCCTGACCAATCACATCCCAGCAGGATGTCAACCAGCAGCTTGGGCATAAAACTGGTCATCAGTGTCTATTCACCTTGTGGTCTCCCGATACATGCTAGGGCAGCTAGTGTAGTGCAGCTCTCCCCATGTACACAGGTGTTCAGAACAGTCCCAATGGACTAAATTCTTGGCAGTTAAGCGGCATTGAACCTAGTGTCTAGGAATGTGTGTAGAAGATGGCCCTCCATGTATGCGACAGGCAACAGTCAAGGAACCTGAGGAGGCTAGGATCTCCATTTTTAGGGAATCATTATCCTCAGAGGTCAGCCAGGGCAAGGTGTAAAAATGAGGTTTATTGCCCGGATGACACTTACAATAAATTTTGAAATGAAGAATGATTTTCTGTAGAGACAGCACCTGCGCACACAACAGCTCTATCCAGATATGGACCATTCACCATGGCAGCCATTGTAAAAAATGCTATTATTGTGTGGAAATTTTGACACTATGTTGTCTTTAAAGCAGAATGAAAAACTGAACGAACAGCAAACAGAAATCAAATTTTTTTTCAAGCATAACACTAGAAAATGCCGACAGCACGCCTTGTTGTTCAGATTTTCCTCTGACTACCTCGCTGTTCGTTCTAGGGAACATGACTAACATACATCATAGGGTTGCTCCCCATCCCGTATTAAAATTATCAGTGATTAAATTAAACGCTGTGCCGTGTTTTGAACTGTGGCAAAACTGATTGGTCTCACAGATGATCAGCTGGGTGACATTTGTGGAAGGCTAGGGGCGAGATAAGGTTTCTCAGGGAGTATGTAGCTGTGTTGCAGCCTCTTGCTCATTCCATTGATCTTCTGCAGGGGGAGGGAATGGTAAGTGTTGGCTCCCTGTAGAGAAGATAGGATAAGTGCAAGAAGATGGTCCAGGAGGCAACATCTTTGGAATCTAGGTCACTTGCAGCTGATGTGATCCTCAGCTCTGAAACTGATGGATCAGGTGAGGAGTTTTTTGAGTTTAGGATGACAAATAAGGCCGAGAAAGCACAGTAGAGAAAGAGGTTCAGAAGTTTCTAGATGATTGTGAGAGGCGCATGGATTCCCTACTTGCATTTCCTTTGTTTAAGCAGCTCTTCTTCAGATATAATGCCATTTAGTGCTTCACTCAAAGGAAAATGTACCTACCTCATTTCGTAGCAGAATGTCTGATGATCACATGGAGCAAGTTCTCCTCCTCCATAATCAGGTTACGTTACTTAAATATTGTGATTCTTGGACTAGGTTACGGAGTACAGTTTTTTAAACAGGCATTTAGTAATCATACAGGAATATATTCGTAATGTAATTTTCTCCATCTGGTAGTAGGCAATCTGCTCCAGTTAGGAAATTTTTGCCCACTCTCAACATAGCTATCACTGCGTCTCAGCAGTGTGCTCAAAGGTGATGAGGTAGGCTGCAAAGTCATCCTCCATTATGACCTTTGCAAGAACCTAGTATGCTCCAAAATGGAGAACACCCGCACAGCTAGTAGTGGGGCGGTCGGGGATACCTGCTGTACAAGTACCTGAGTGACAGCTGCAAGACGGGTGATTAGCTCCTGGAAGGACACCTGCAAAAGTCACAGGAGCAGCTGCAATATCCATCTACACTGCATACAGATCGCCATCCTGTTCTGCAATACCCGCATTCTCCACCAACTGTCAACAAGTGAGCAGGACCCACAGATGAGGACCCACTGATTGCAGTGTCAAAACAAAAACTTTGTTTTAATCACTTTTTTCATAGAAGTTGGGAACAAAGCAAGCAGTAAGAACACAGCTGGTGCTGGTGCTGGTGCGAAAGCTGAGGACCAAGGTGCCCAGCAGCTTACGGGCTTTCTGTGTGGGGGGAAAAGCCAAGAGTGTTACTGACCTGCCCCAGTCCCCATTCCACAGTCTCTCCCAAATGCCTTATATGGCATATGCATGTATATCCATCCACCCATCCATTTCCCATATATATATATGGACACACACATAATATATATATATATATATATATATATATATATATATATATATATATATATATATATATATATATAATACTTCTCCAGTTAAGCTAAATAAAACTGATTGATTGTAATAAACACCATATTATTATAAAAACTGGAGGCTAACATTCTGAAGAAGCAACGCATGGGTAAATAAGATCATATCCATCCCTTACTTAGCAGTCAAACATCTCTATCTCATTGCATCGATGGCGAGAGCCATTGGCAGCTCCAGGTGCTCAGACTTCACAGTCCGACTCTGTTGCTCCCTCCTGTGGAGCTTCCATCTGGGCTGTTTGCCAGCTCCGTCATTTATCGCACTTCTCATCTTAATTATTGCACTTTTTGCAGTCAAACTCTGACCATCACTTTCCAGGCGGGCTGAAGCAGTGCAGACTGCAAACGCAGCTCCGTCGTGTCATTGGTACACATCAAGCTCCGTTCCTCCGGCACTTTAGCTGGCTCTTACAGATGTCCCAGTCAAGACATCAGCCGTATGGGGTCCGCCATCTCAGTGGAACCTGATGCCATTGTTCTACGGGCTTTCGTTCAAGCTCAAAAGAATGTGTCTATGATGCATCGCAACATGGTTCCTGAGCCACGAGAATGTCTAGAAGAAATATCTGCTTTGTGAATTACCATGCACTTTTTCTAAATGGTCATCTCTATCAGATTTTTCCAACAGTGGTTACAAATTCACACAAGGGCTGCCATTTTTAAAACATTATTGTATTTTATTACTACTACACTATTAGTTTTCTTCAGTCATGAAATTACAGATGGATGGATGGATGCTCAGTCCAGTGTAACTTTTGTTTACTCCTAACCACCCACCTGCTGATAAGTCGCTTTTCACAGAGAATCCTGTGCTGTCTTAATTGAATTATTTGCTGTAACATTCACTGGGTTCCACCTAACTGCATAACCATTCATTAATAGCTTTTTCGGTTTAACTGGTAATTGTTAAATTGCTTGTGGGTGGGAGGCTAACAGTAAACATCTGCAGCTGTTATTTTGGTTAAAAAGCAAACTGACGTCTTTTGTTGTTTGCCGTTCTGGGTGACAGTGGCATGTTCCCTCAATAACGCTCTATTTATCTGTAGGCTCAAAGTGGGGAAACTGTAGTAATTTAGGGGAGAACTGCTCAGCTGTAAAACTGGGAAAATGGCTTATTGGTTTAATGTTATACTGATAGCTCACACATTTGGTATTTATGTTGCATGGGGCCTTTGATAGTCCTAGTAAGTGAACAGAGTAAATTCTTGTATCTTTGCAATGCCACCAAAACTGCATAATAAGTTCTCAAGCCTTTTGTTATCAAATAGTCATCTTCAATAATTTCCAGGTATATTTAAATATAAAACAGATGTTTCCTAATGTGTCATAATTGGCATCTGTGTAGCTGAAGCATTCCTTATAATATGAATTAACAGAAACCTTTAGCTGGGTACAGTACAGTTCAAAAGAAAGGCAAATTAAGTGTTGGAATCGTTTTTTATTTTCGTGTAAAGCCTGATTTTATGTTTCTGTCAAAGTGTATCAGCTTAGCAATTTACAGGCCTCTCAGGTCTCCCCTGTGTTTGCAGTCACCACCTGTACTTGCAGTCACCGCCTGTGTTTGCAGTCACCACCTGTACTTGCAGTCACTGCCTGTGTTTGCAGTCACCACCTGTACTTGCAGTCACCGCCTGTGTATTTGTTCACACCTACCACTAGCGCACCTTGTTCAGCTAGTCAACATCTCATGCTACCTGATTAGGTTAATTAAGTGAGCTGTGAAATTGAACAAACAAATACTGAGGTTGGAGTTTCTCAAGGTTCTTTAAGCCGCCCAGTAATCAGAACCAGAATCAGAAAAGAACTTTATTGATCCCATAGGGAAATTCCTCACGTTACAGCTGAGAGACAGACACCATTAGACACTATAAACACTTTATAGCAGGAAAGAAAAGTACTATCACAAACAAACCTTAAACAGACTCAAATAAAATATAAAATATAATAGAGAATATGTATAAAAAAATTACAGTATAAACTCTTTAGGAGAAAAGATACAATCTATTTTCAATACGGTTTATGATTATGTAGCTAGTTCTTTATAACAGGTAAGGGGTAAATCAGCTTAAAAAAGCTGTACAGTGGTGATATTTGATAGGGAGCCTCTTGTAGTCATAGTAATCACTCTAATAGTATTATAAGCTGATAATATTAGTAATGCGCATGGTGTTGCGGGGTTGCACATTCTGTGACACTGCAAATGCTACTCCACAAATTAGAAGATTGTGAAAATACATATAAAAGGACTTGTAAATGGGTACTGGATGGCTGGTTAATCGCTAGTGAATTTGGCTCCTGAATGGAATCGGATTTATTGATTTATTTATGTGTAAAATAACTCTTTATCCTCAACAAACCTTACCAGAATGAGCAGTTGGAAAATGGATGGATGGATGCATGGATGGATGGATGGGTGGAATGATGGATGGATGGATGGATGGATGGGTGGATGGATGGATGGCTGTTTATCAGTAGTTATCACCTCTTTTACTGTCCTTCTCTCTTCCAGTCTGAGCTGCCAGGCCCTATGCTAACAGATCATCAACTGGACTCATTCTGCTTGAAAAAGTCTTGGAAAGTTATCGCTGTGTTTTCCCCGGTTCCGTTTTAAAAATAGTTTGTAAATTATTGGAAAACACAATACCGTGACAAAAGTGATTATTAAAAAATATACCAAATAAAATGTATCATATTTCACTGCAATGAATACGCCAGAGAACATAAAACTTAGCTTACCATTTATTACAGTATAAACCTCTGTCAACTCAGGGACAAGACAATATAAAAATACACCGATCCAATACACATTAGTTTGGAGAAAGTTGTGTAGTTCTGTTAATGTGTGAGGAAACTTATTTAGTGACAAATGTTTCTGAACAGTATGAAATGCTAATCTTTCAGTTCTGAGAGAACATTATCTCTGCTGTAGATGGCCCTCGTGTTATAAATGTGCATAAATGTATAGATGCATGTTATGCAAAATCCCCCCCATCCCCCCTCCCTGAATTAGCATCTGTCTTACAGTAACCCAAGCTCAGACCTTCAGCATCTGACTGAAAAATGCATTATTACCATTAATGAAAAAGTTAATGACCCATTTTCCTAAAAATCGATTTATATTTTAAAATTTCAGTATAACGATTTCTGCCATACCATGCCTATACTGACTTACAAAGGGTTTTAATGTTTCTTTATGAACCTCAACTGAAATTATGTTATTCTCACATAATACATTTCCTGTGACTTCGATTTGTATGCATTGAAAAATGTGCATAAAAAGAATAACTATAACAATACTGTTCATTCTGCTGCTGAAGTGGATTTTGTATAGTTCATAAGTATTTATTTTGGTATTTATAATTTCTCAGAGAGCTGTTAAATCACTGAGTGGAAACCTGTGAATGTCAATATTAGTATGGAATCTACGGATGAAATGCTTTTCTGGTTTTCAATGTTTAGAATGCGATGACAGCTAAATATAATGGTAAAAAGTGTTACGGATCCATAAATGAGTTGCTTAAGTACCTCGTTCGAAACGCTCTCGATGATTTTTCAGAAGAACTGCAGATGTTGTGTGTCATGTGGGGTCTCTTGTTTTACTCGGAAAGAGAGCGCACTAGAACAGGAAAGCTTTTTAACTCTGAAATTGAATGAATGAAATTGAGAGCTGGCAAACAAACATACGGAAGTTGTTATTTGGGTTGAACTGTGTTTTTGAAGTGAAGTTACTCACTTTCACTGGTTACCGCTCAAGCCGATTATGATATTGTTCTTGACGATGTTATTGTAAAATCGATACAGCCACTGTCTTAACTGTTGAGGAATCACATTCTAATTGTAGCCGCAATGTACTAGATAACTTATGTTAAACTATGTCAAGGTAGCTACATAAGAGATCCATCAAGTGCACTTATGAAGCATTGTAACATGGTTTTATTTTTAACATTTTTGTCCTCTGTTGACAAAAGAAATTATTTTGTAATTTATTTGTGTGACAGGTAATCAGTCTAACAAGCATTACCTCAGTATAAGAATGCATCACATCATTCTTTGCCATTTTTTTGCAAACATGCCCAACGCAGTAGCGCAGAATAGGTGAACAGGTCTTCAGTGCGAGGGCAGTGAGCCCACTGCTTATTTAAATTATCCAAACAGAAATGTTGATACTCTGAAAGAAGCGATTAGCATGTAAACACAAGCATCAGCCCTCAGCTGCCAGGCTTGTTAATCTCAGCAGTTTCACAATTTAAAATGTGCCCAGGTAGGTGTGTCCTTCAGAGCCGTGTTTATGTAAAAGAAGAGCAGGACATTTCTTAATCAAGCCGAAGCTATGCAAGTTTTGAATTCCCCCACTGTTACTATTGAGATGGATGAGCAGCCTATACATAGGTATGCATAGGTCATACAGGATAATGTAACTTAATGGATCTGTCCTTGCCCCTCTTCCAATATTGGTAACACAGTGACGCCCTTGTATACAGACGAAAGTTAGGTTACTGGGTTACTGGATAATCGCTGGTGAGCTTGGCTCCTGAATGGAGTCTTATTTATTGATTTATTTATGTATAAAATAACTCTTTATCCCCAACAAACCTTACCAGAATGAGCAGTTGGAAAATGGATGGATGGATGGTTGTTTGGATGGATGGATGGATGACTGTTTATCAGTACTTTTACTGTCCTTCTCTTCTCCAGTCTGGGCTGCCTGGCCCTATGCTAACAGATCATCAACTGCAGCCACCCTGCTTGAAAAAGTCTCCTTGCGTTCGGCTCTCTCCATGCCCTGCCTTCCACGGAATGGTCACATGACCATCTCTGTGTTTCTGTAGATTGTAAACAGTGGTCTGTGCAAACTTACATACTGATTTTCCGGAATAATACTTCAATATCTGTGAATGGTTTCAAGTGTTTGTTTGTTGTCCCCCGGTTCCCTTTTTAAAAAGTCTATGAATTATTTTGAAACACAATACCATGACTAAAGTTTTTATTTAAAAAAAATATACCAAATAAAATGCAGCGTAACTGCAAAACAATCGTTTTAAATCCCAAGTTATTTTTAAATTAATTTCTATAAGATTTACTGCAAGTACAATTAACAGCCTATAACGAACTCCATCAATAACTATAGGCTAATCACCAGTGTACTATGTTTTCTGATATGTTTTATTGACCTGCTGTGAGAGAAATCAGACCCGAATCCCAGGCCACTGTGAAGCTGATTAGTTCTGCCTTAACAACTATTCCGCAGCAACATAAAAATTAAAATAAAAATCTATTGCTGGAGTGTCTAAAAATATAGAAGCAGCTTCTTATTCATTGAATAGGTTGCCCTGAATGAGCAGTATGTAACTTCCTCAGGCTGCTAAGCAGATGCATATTTCGACAAATTTCTCATTAGTCTCGGTGTTCACCCAGCCAAGGTAGATGTGCTCAGTCATCAGCTGAGGCCAGTAAGACGATTTTACAATCTATCCCCCATATTCCCCTCAGTAATATCCTTAATACCCACAACTGACACCGACTGGAGGTAGTTAACCAGTGGTTAAAATTTATTTAACTCCAGAGGGGCCCCAAAATACTATTAGTCCCGGGCCCCCAGGTACCTAAATCCGGCAATGCATTTGAGTGACGTGGCCACTCCCCTAACCCCCCCTGGCAACAGGACGGCCAACTCCAAGGAGGACTGAGAAAAAAGCAGCAGGCCTGCTTGTCAAATAAAGGGAAAAGTTAAATCATGATTGTCCTTTTATATACAGCATATATATGTGTGAGTATACATACCGAGTATATATATAAATATAGTATGTAATAGTAAGAGACAGAAAGACAGAGGTACAATACAGGGGGTTTCTTTTTATTCGTATGCTATTTCATGCTGGCAGACTTATAGACTATATCCCTACGCTACAGATTTAATTTTACCTTAGCCAGTCTATTTTCTTCTTTCTGTTTTTATACCTCAGTCCTAGAGGAGGCCATAACTACAGAGAAATAAAGTATCTTGGGTTTTCCGCCCGTGATGTCTGATGGAGATGCGTGGCTCTTCCGTGATACTACACCGTTCTCTGTCTCTCTCTCTCTATATATATATACCAAAGTGCTTTTATCGTCACTATTTTCCCACGAATTCACTAGCTACAAAGAGATTAATGAGACATTTTCTGTGCTGATAGCATCTGTCCCCTCATCTCAAAGAATATTAAGCTTTATAAATATATTTATGAAGACTGCTTTTGATAGCGCTAATGCAATCAGGCATGCTACATAGAAAGGCCAAAGATGCTGAGAGCCCATTGACTTTCTGTGGCAAATTAGTCTTCTAGCAAATTGGCGTACCCTGCTAGGCTCCTGAATTACGACTGGAACCACACAGCTATGCTAAAACACTCACATGAATTATATCAATTCATAAAGTTACCCGTGTTCAGATTTCATTAACCACACATTAAGAGCATTTTATGTTTATTACTGTTCTGACAATCTATAAATAACTGTACTTGTAATCGCGGCACTCTCCCGGGCAACGTTATTTAATCGTAAAAGAGATACATTATTAACAATGACAATAGATAACAAGCCTGGGTCAATAGCCACAAATTAAAAGATCACAATTATAACTGGTATGTTGACTAATACACAGAGTGGCAGTGCATCGCTGCATGACCGAGGAGAATGTGACTCTACTTTGGCACCACCAAGCAGTAAGCAATAAAATAAATAAACTAATAAAATAAAGTCAATGATGACCTGCTCCCTGTACTGGTGTCAAGATGGCCAAGGAAGCTGCACACCTTAAAGCTGCACTGGACACAACATCTCTAGTCATAACTTTATCCCGGAGCTAGAATTTCAGTGTCTCCTTAATAACAGTCAATACTGTATCCAGTACACAAAAGTGATTAACACAAAAAGACGTCGTATTCTGTATGATGTGCTACGTAGGGCAATTCACAGCACAAATATATGTGTACGTGTGTGTGTGTGTGTGTTTGTGTGTGTGAGAGAGTGAGTGGGTAAACCTTTCCCACAATGTGATGAATACCCGGGAAAACTCAACTTAATAAAAATCGGTGACTGTGATGAAACAAACTAAAAATTGGGACTCAGGTGTGTAATACATACACTTTTGAGATTTTTGTCGTTTCTGTGCAGAAAGAGCTTTTGTTGTAAAACCTGTTCATTTATTCCCTATGATATACCAAACAATGGCCCGCCAATATGGCTCTATTATAAACATTTAATGGATTTAAATGACATATATGTTATGAAATGCACCTTTTAAAGTTTGTATCATATGTATGGGAGATGGGTTTGCCTATTTAAAGCTCATTATACAGCAAAAACAGTCTGCTGTGTTCAAAAGCTTTAATATAAACATCTTTGTCTCAAGGCTTTGCTCTGGATTCTATAGGTTTTACACTTACAAAGGATGTTTAATGAAATCTAGCAACGTTTGTATTTTGATATATAGGGTATAAAATAATACACTGGTGTAAAAGAAAGGAAAATCGATCAATTTGGTCTCTGGATTTTACTGGCCATGTCATGATGACCTGTCATCACATTTCCAGATTTTTTTCATTGAGAAAATTGTATCTGCTTACTATATATTTATTAATTTCTCCTGAACCATTAAAGGACATAACATTCGCTAATCCTAATTAAGCCGCATGCCAATTAAAAAAGGTTTGATACACAAATCAACAAAATTGTGTCAAAGTAGCATGCTGAATTCATGCGAGTTTTGTCTTTAATAATTATAGTGCTGTTAAACTGTTGCGTTAAATTTTTTGCTCCATTAATTAAACTGTAACCTTGTGTTGATTGTCAGTATAACTGAGATTATCTTGTCTGTGTCACCTGCATTAGGCAGGTAGGTAATGATTTGAGACATGATTTTTTATTTTTTTTTGCTAACCATGTCATCATTTAAGATTTCAGGTTACTTTTAACCACACTTCCAATAATTAGTGCGAGGAAGACAGTCCGTGCATTTTCAAATTATAACAATAATGGGTAACATTTAACATTAACTGCACCTTTATAATGCCTTTTCACTACACATTCACGACACCTTCATAATGCATTGAGTATGCATCCATAGAATATTCACAACATATCAATAATGGATTCATAACAAATATTATGTAAGAATACCTTAAAATCCTAACATACCATAACAGCTTTAATTTATGACAAATATTATATGACAATAACAAACATTATAATTGTGCAATCGTATAGTGTTTGTTATTGATGTTTATTAAAGCTGTTTATGATGTTAAGGTATACTTACATGATGCTTATCAGTGTCCTATGAATGCATTATGAAGGTGTAATGAATGTTCTATAAATGCATACTGAATGCATTATGAAGGTGTAGTGAATGTTCTATAAATGCATACTGGATGCATTACGAAGGTGTAGTGAATGTTCTATAAATGCATACTGAATGCATTACGAAGGTGTAGTGAATGTTCTATAAATGCATACTGAATGCATTACGAAGGTGTAGTGAATGTTCTATAAATGCATACTGAATGCATTACGAAGGTGTAGTGAATGTTCTATAAATGCATACTGAATGCATTACGAAGGTGTAGTGAATGTTCTATAAATGCATACTGAATGCATTACGAAGGTGTAGTGAATGTTCTATAAATGCATACTGAATGCATTATGAAGGTGCAGTTAAAGTGTTACATAATAATGACTGAATGATCGACTGGCACGGCTAGTGGGGTGATTTATGCAGAGTCTTCCTCTGCACATCATCATACGCTGGGCATCTAGACCTTACTGGTGGTCTGTAGAGTGCAGAAGGAAGCCAGAGAGAGAGGTCAGCCTTATATGACAGCTCAGAGAAAAGGATTAACCCATCCATCCATCCATCGACCCCCTCCCCAAGTTGGTAACAATTTACAGAGAAGGACCGATTGGTAGGCGTTTGCCAGAATCACCACTACCCCCCTCCCTGCCCCGAAATTTCATTCTGACTACAAACCCGGTGACCAGGTAATATCCAGTAATATTGAAGGAGCCCCCTGAATCTTGTTTGGGATGTTAACCAGAGAATGGGGGGGGGGGGGGGACTTTTTTGTGACAAGAGATGCAGGATCGGGCCAAGGAACCTGTTTGGGAGCCATTCTGCTCAGTGTTCCTCACCTGCAATGTGTCGTGATGCGCATCTCCCAGCTGGAAAAGATCCTCCACATGCCACACAAGGTGGCACAGGCAAGGTGGCACACACAAGGTGGCACACACAAGGTGGCATACAGGGTGGCATACAGGGTGGCACACATAAATGCTCAGGATAAAAGGCTTATCTGTAATGTTCCAACTTCTCCTCTTTAGGCGTTTAACAGTTGTTTGCAATATATTTAGTTTATTTCCTAGCAGTTTTAAGTTAAATGATGTTTATTTCTTAGTTTATGTCTGCTTTCCAGACATCCATCATCTGGGTTGAAAAATTCAAGAAATAAATGTACCATATAAATTATACATTTCCTCTAAGAATTTACTTGGAAATGTCATGTTGCTCTGGTTATCGCAGTCTGAAATTAATGGAAGTTATTTATTTTTATGTCATCTAATGGGGCAAAGAACAACTTTTTGTTGTTGGACCACAAAAGAATCATTTCCATCAAATAAATATACCCATGGAAATGAGTTTCACAACTAGAATCATAACAGTAATATGGGCATATTTATACCTGGTTATTCAGTAAATAAAAATGTTTCTTAAACGAGTAAGGAATTATACCATTCGCGGGTATGCCTTCCAGACGTGTTTCAAGGGGCTATTTGATAACCTCAGAAGTTTTAAACATGAATATATAAGTGCAGACAGAGCTGCTTGCCTGTAGTTTTCAACAACAGTATCACTTTCACTTTAAATTTCCTGAAAATTATTTACCAAATATACTAGTTTTATAGTGTTTTAAATAATTTCCTAATTAATATTTGTTCATTTTCTCGTTTAAAGGAGCGGTTGAAAAGGCAACCCTCTCCTCAGCCCTGCTGAAGTGTTAAAATCTGTCCTATGCCTTTTTCTGTGAGCACGTGTCGGAGTGTAGGCTACTTGTAGACTATGTATGTGTGTGTCTGTACGTCTGATCCTGAGAAGAAAAGACACACGCGCCGTTATCAAATCCAATCTGCAGAGCGTCATGTAAACAGTCCCGCTCCTCCAAAGGCTGATATACTAAATATCGCTCTCCCATATGTCAGGATGCTGGGAGCAGTGAGATTAATAGAAATGTAAAACTGTAAATTATAGTCTTTATTCACTGATGCATGCAGAGGAGGGGGCACGGAGCCCTGGGGATTCGACGCACACAGTGACACCAAAGAATAAGACTGCAGACTCATTCTCGAATCAGCGGGTGGAGGACGCGCTATTTAATCCATCCGTTTACTGTTCATCCATACGCAGGCGCATATAAACATCGCACGGATCAGTACTGGGTGAGGAATCCTCACCGTGTTTCTGCTGTTTTTTTCCATTTAAATATGACTGAAACCTATTTAAATAAACATAAGTGCGGCTGATCACGGTTAGAGAAGGGAAAACATTCGGTTTAACGCACCATTAGTATGGGACGACAATACTCCATCTCCGTGAAATGATTCATATGTGTAATATGAAAACATAATTTCTGATATTCATTTTTTATCGGCTCATGTCGCAACAAAACTGATGTCCTTTCTGCATGCCCCGCAGCACCCCCCCCCCCCCCCCAATTCTTCTAAATACAATCAGCCGTTAGCACCTTTTCAGCATTAGGCGCACTTGAATAATACATGTCGTGGCCTTTCCCTGGCATCACGCATAGGGCCCGCATGGCGAAAAGGCGCCGATCTCGCCTCCGACGCTCAGCTGCTCACTATCCATGCTGTAAAGTATTTGTCACTGGGTGCAGAGTGGCGCTGTCGGGCGATCAGAAGTGCGTCAGCGGCTGCGGGTGGACTTAGGCCGGGCATCTGGCGTCTCCTTGCTCCTGACATTAGTACAGACAACAGAATTGGTGGACTATTGAATGCAATCACAGTAAGCGAGACGGACAATAAAGATTGATAGCACTTTCTTATTCTATCACACACAAAACATACCGTGAGGTTGTGGCTTTGCCTTGAGCTGCCTGCATCTAATAATGATTGAAAATATGCCGTGGCGCGGGGGGAAATAATAAAGAAAAAGACTGCACGTGATCCACTTTTTTTTTTTTTGCATCGATATGGCCTGAAACAGGGATCTTATGTGAATTCCAGTGAAAGCAACTCACAGCAACAATACAACTATTTTTCACCATAACATCAATACACTAATTATTTATCTTAATTAAACTATTTGAATAATTAATATGGGTGAAATAACGGAAAATTAAATAAAATAAGAAGCAAATAAGCTGAACGTTTTACAAGAACAAAGCGTAAAACAAAAGCATACTGTTTTGACAAAGCAAACGTTTTATTTTGGGGGCGAGGGGTTGGGATGGTGGTGACTGTTTAGGAAATTCCCTCTTCGATGATGAACTACAAGACACAGGTGCACAAATGTTTCATTTGTGTGAGAACTGCTTAAAAATAGAGCAGACGCAGCAAGTTCACCAAACAGTATGATTAAAATTGCATTAAAACAGAATCTCTGGTATTGATGATTCTCAGAATACAGGCAGTGATGGAAAAGTTCTGCCACACGTGCGATGGCATTTTGCAATGTGATTGTTCTACAGTATATGTCAATAATAACCTTCAAAATACACTGTCATTGTCTCCATGAACTGCATGTAGTATTTGTGTTACCCATATATTGGCGATGCCCATTTCATAAAGACTTCTTCAGAAATATCATCTCGTAAAATCTGCATAAAATAAGGACAATGCGCAATTTCTTTTACGACTCGCTAATCTCAGGTTTACACTTTTGCGCACAGCTGCTACCGTTATCGCGTTTTTTCCTTTTCTTTTTTGGCGTCTTCTATTTTTATTGCATTTCCACAGGGACGGAGCTCAAAGAGCCGTGCCACATCGCATGCATATTTCATTAACTTGGGCTCAGGAATGCATAAAAAGCATCAAGCCTCAATCTGCTATCAATGTCAGACTCGTGTGAGGTGTCCAAATAACAACGCAGTAGAATGCGACCGTTTCTTATCTACACACGAAAAGCTGCTAAACTGCTTCCTTCCATTTGCTCTAAGGTCATAGGTGCATGAAGCTGTATATATCTATTTCTAATTATTTATTTTTCTTTCTTTGGTAATTATATTAGTGTTTACAAAGTTTGTAACAGGTCATCTTTAGGATTGTATCAAGATCTAAGGCACACATTATTATTACTATTACTATTATTATTATTATTATTATTAATAATAATAATAATAATAATAATAATAATAATATTTTATTAATATTATGTACCCTATAGGTGCGTATTGTTCTAAAACCAAACAAATGACCCACATGCAGTTTCATTGTTTCTCCTGTACCATGTAGGCAACCCCTAAGTGCGCTTCTTCATCGTCCGGTTTCTCTCGGCCTGCGACGCACCTGCTTGACGGCTGCACTGCATCCAAAACAAATACGTACATCAGAAAAACAGATAACACCGGTCCCGTCCCCTGACTTCAGCAGCTACGTTCAAGTTTGCTGCATGTGCACTAGGAAACATCGTCTCCTGGGTAATAAGGGAACTAAACGTGTCTCATGTTCGACATCAATTAAAGAGATCCGTAGCTAAAGTGACCGCGTTTACTCGGCGTCTTTTGTCGGGAACTATAAAAACACGTAATATATTCCGAACAAATGCATTTTACGGATATTGGTTTTTCTTTTGTATGGTTCACTAAAGCCATTTAAACTGATAGGTCACTAAAGTCAGAGTTTTGTTATTTTTTCCCCACATATTATTTATGTTTGTCGTAACTTCCTTATTTAATGCTTATTTGTTTATCATATAATAAGCCACGTATAATACGGAGTGTGTACTAATGTGTTTATTTTTAGACAGACGGTATATATATATTTTTTTTCTTTTGCATTTGTAGATGAAGTTCAATGCAGTTTGGTGAAAAGTTAATGTGTTTCTTTTAGGGTTTTTTTTGAACATCCAACGCTAAACATATTAGTATTAAAGATTTCAAAAATTCCAGAATTAATTATTTAACTCACAAACAGAAAAAAATATTAGATATGATTATGATCTGTTTTAATACTTAAAAAACCCCTTACGTAAAAAAGCCGTCTCGCCGTGACAAATAATTTTAGAGTTGTTTTTGTTTGTATTAATGACATTAGAAGAGGAAAATAAGCTCGCTAATCTTTTGGCAAGTTATTTGTTAATTAAAAATACAAATATAGATTCGGCTTCATGAAAAGACGCTTGACCTAAATTTGAATTGATGATGGTGCTGCACTATCCAAAGGTGTTCCATGTTGGAATAGAATAAGAATTCAGCAGAATTAAAACGATGCTGACCCAAATACAATCTCGCAAAAGGGGAATCATGTCATTGTAAGTAGGCCAAAAAGGTGCTTTAAAGATTTGCAAAAATTCCCTTTATGCTGGAGCTTGAAATAAATGAAAGACGGATGAATTCCAGGATACCAGGGGAAATCCTACCTTGTGATTTCTTATTCATCAGAGTATTACAGTAGGCATAACTTCATAAGCGTTGTTAATATTAATATAGTGAACAGAGAGAGGTCTGTATTTCAAAATCGCCAAAGGTACTTAGGAAGCATAATTAAAAAAAGTGTGTCTACCCATGGATAACTAGCATGGCCCACAGAGCTTATAATCATTTTACAAGTTAATCGGGACCCTCATTACTGACTCTGCACAGAACACATGGAGATCACTCATTCTCACACGTAACCTTACATGAAACCTCACACGTGACCTCACATGTAGCCTCGCACATAACCTCACACGTGACCTCACACGTAGCCTCACACGTAACCTCACATGAAACCTCATATGTAGCCTCGCACATAACCTCGCATGTGACCTCACACGTACCCTCACACGTAACCTCACATAAAACCTCACACGTAACCTCACATGAAACCTCACACGTAGCCTCAAATGAAACCTCACACGTAGCCTCGCACATAACCTCACATGTGACCTCACACGTAGCCTCACACGTAACCTCACATGAAACCTCACACGTAACCTCACACATAGCCTCACACATAACCTCACATGTGACCTCACACGTGATCTCACCTGTAACCTCACACATGATCTTACACGTAACCTCACATGTAACTTCACACGTAACCTCACACGTAACTTCACACATAACCTCACATGTAACCTCACACATAACCTCACACATAACCTCACACGTAGCCCTCAAAATCCATCGCATTTCTCAGTTCTACATTTCACTATACAGCAGAAACCACAGTCCGACACGCTCATGTAAAAATCGTCGTTCTCCTGTTTCCTTTCTTCCAGAGCTTAGGTGCTCCAGCCCACATTCCGCTCTCTGCACTCTGCTCTTATCCATCAGTCAGCACAGAGATCAGAGTGGTCATGGCAATTCAAAGGTGGGTATTTCTCTCCCATAAACCACTGTTCTGGTTTATGTTCTTCTTACTAATTTTCCTGCCTAAGCCTGTGTGGTCAGATAAGTTCACATTTACCTGCTGTTACACAAAGATAATGGGAGCTGTGATATTTGATTAGTTCTGATTAATTGGTTAGTAATATCACATGGTTCCTGGCACCACAACCAGCCTTGTACCCTTAACTGCCTGGGTAAGTGGTTGGAAGATGGATGGATGGATGGATGGATGGATGGATGGATTGATATGGCATAGTTTGGATTCATTTGGTAACTATTACACATTTTCAGATCAATGTAACTGAAGTTGAAATTCTTTTGGATAACTGCATAATTAACATACAATAGTAACAGACACGCTACACTGCTCCAATGTAATAATAAAGTTACAGTTGTCTTTCCCTCAAGGCTGAGGTCATTCTCCCACCTATTATTCAGTCCCCAAAGCTATAACTCTTCATTAGTTTTTTTTTTTTTTTTTTTTTTACGGTTTTATTTTATTTTTATAGATATTTCATGAAGATGAGTGGGTGAATGAATGATACCAGGTCGAACCTGGTTTTAACTTGCAACGTGTCTTAGGCCAAAGTGTCTTCATCCTCTATACATCCATACATCCACCTATGCTTACTGGTCAGAGTTTTGGAGGGGTCTGGATCCTATCAGGGACGGCAAAGCGCACTAAGGGGGGCTATGCTCTGGTCAGGTACCAGGTTCAGGGCACCACACATTCGCCGCATCGTACACTGCGGGTAATTTAGGGACACCAGTTAGCCTAAATGCATGCTATTGGATTCCAGGAGGAAACCGACACGTCACTGGGAGAACACGCAAGCCCAATACACAAAGGACAGCGGTGGGCTTTGAACCCACAACTCTGGAGCAGCAAGGTGCATTTTTGTTTGTTTATTTTTTGAAAATGCTGTAGTATCTGCTGAGGCAAAACGCAATACAGTAATTACATTTAATATTGGATTGACTTTATTAAGGTAATTTCCTATAATTAGTCATTGAGGCTGTACCATATAAAATTTAATATGCTATAATAACACAGGAAAGGTCTTGAAAGTGCATCCATCATTTTATTAAGCAGAGGCGTCCTGTACAGAATCTCTAACCTTCATAAAGACAATGCTGGTATAGACCTAAGTCCTTTTTAATAGGATTTGGGCCTTTAATGAGAGTCTGCTCAAATTTATGATCATTGGCCGGGGTGAATTACACAAGAATTCAATCCGTGGTCAGATTGTTCAAACATGTCAAGTGCTTGTGGCATAATCACTTGAGTTAATAATGAAAATCATAAGTGTTCAGGGTATAACTAGGCGAAAATTACGGAAGGGAAAGCATAAATTACGGAGCAAGTATTTTCCCACGGCTCAAGCAATAACATTAATACCAATCGTCTCAGTTGGGCTCCTTGCTGACATTGTTCCCTAATTCTGAATGGATAAGCAAAACAATAACATTTGTGTACAGTGCGCACTATAGTCACTGGATGTTGAGGTTGACGAGTTGCCTCAACGTTGATTCTTTTATTGAATATGTCATTGATCGCAAAAGATATGTGTAATATATACACGGTACTGTGATTATCCTCGTGTTGGTGTAAAACTATGATATTATGCCTGTCAAAGTCTGTCAGCTTAGCCATTTCAGAACCTCTGCTAAAATCAATTTGCAGCGAACGTCCAGTTTAGCCATGTATTTCTTGACTTGGCCACTAGCACACCTCATACAGCTAGTCAATCTCACACTGACTTTTTAAACCAATATATTTAATTATTTAATTGAGCTGTTGGTGAAATTTAACAAAATCATGAGAAGTTTGGGAACTGAAGCGGTGTTCATCTAGCCATCCAACTAGATATCAGTGACTTTTTAGAAAACAAAAGAAATTATTACTAGTTTTTATTGTGTTACTCTTAATTTGCACATTCTAATGTTAAATTGTGTTTTCTGTTCTAAGCCAAAGTACACTTGCTACCCTGATAAAGAGCTTTAAACATTTCTTTGGACTGCCTAGGACTTTTGCACAGTACTGTATATATATATATATATATATATATATATATATATATATATATATATATATATATATATATATATATATATATATATATATAAAGCAGTGGAACTCTGGGCATGCAATATCCATGAAATATTCAAGTTTTATTTAATTTGTGCCTGTTGATTCCTGCCTGAGGTTAATGTGTAAATACTCTCTTACTTACTAACTGTAGAGAATGTACTACTGCTTATAATCATCATCATCATCATCATTATTACCAAAAGGGATGAGGTGAAGTACTTTTCCTAATGCATTTGTCTCTATTTTAGCTCTGTTATTCACCTTATAGTAAAAGGCCTTGAGGTGATGAAATGCATATCAAATATACCAAAGACCTAGAGAAGCATTCAACATCTCAATTTTCTCAAATTTTAGACGCTTCAAAATAGCCTCCTTTGGCTTTGATAACAGCACCGTAGACTCTTGGCATTCTACCAACCAGCTCCCAGATGTGGCCACAAGTTTCCACAAGTTCTGGAGAGAAGTTGGCCACCTTACTCTTACTCTTCGAACCAGCTCATCCTAAGACAGCTCTATAGAGTTTAGGTTGGGGGATTGTGGGGGCCATTTGTCTCAGCACTCCATCTCTTTCCTTCTTCACAAAATCATACAGAACTCGCAGTACATAACATCAGACTCTGCTTAGGGTCATTATCTTGTTGAAAAACGAATGATTTTGAGAACATGCATTCCGACATTTCACTGATACTACATAATTAACATGACACACCTCAAAATAAATATATAAATACAATTGTTTCAGAAAAATAAGTTTAAGATTCTGCTCCAAAAGTAGGAACCTCCCACGTTCAGGTAGAATGTAAGGAAGGGTAGCTATCTAAAGCCATGTTATGCAACCACCGGATTGAACACTATTTTGAGAATGATGGTGATGCATTAGATATGACTAAATTAAATGTGGCCAATAATAAAGGTCATAATTAATACCTTGATACAGACTCTAATAAACAAATTTTAATTGCCGCCATAATCAAATGATGCAAACATCTTCTGGTAGCAAAAGTTCAGTGCCGCGACTGACAATCCCTTAATTGCAATCAGTCATTCACGGAAATTTTATTAACATGAAACTGATTTAGCCTGGCCCTGCTCTGTCACAACACCAAAGATCTAATTGCATTATTCGCTTCAGACTTGCTGGAGTGAGACCACGATTCTCAGGTTGCTCCAGTCCAGATGTTTATGAAATTTAAGAACGCAAGGCCAGGCGGGTTAGCATAATTACACCCTTTTCCTTCTTTCGCTAGATAAAAAAAGGCCTGTCTGTCCTTTTGAATTTACTTCATTAGGAAACTTTCAATTAGGTTATGGTACCAAATCTTTCTGGGTGTGCCAACTGCTTTACATTGACATTTATGAGGTGAGAAACTGCACCCGCCAAGGCAATATGGTGTACTGGAAATAATTATTGTTATTAACGTAATACAGAACATTGATAACAAATAACACTCCCACCCCCCACCCCCCCCAAAAAAAAAAAGCATTGTGGGTGTATTCTGAAGTGAATCGTCACATATGGTGCAGATTTGTGACTGTTTTATGTCAAAAATAATCATTGGGATGGGAAAATAATCATTTATTGGCTCTGCTTTTGCGTAACACTCTCAGTATCGCTGTCACTCCTGGTATGAGTCTCCCCCAAACCCCTGTCCCTGATTTAACATGCACCCCCTGACTCAACGTGCTTTTGATTGCCGTCCCTCAGCATTCCCGGTTTGTTGTCCACACCAGCCATGCTTATTCGCTTTGGACTCTCACCCACTGGTGCTGAACTTCTTTCCTTCCCACGATGACCCGAGCTTTAAGCAGCCTCCTGAATACACATATGCAATTCCCTTCCCCCTCAGCCCCCCCCCCCCCCAAAGAATTTTTCCTATCTACAGTCAATGACATTCAAAGTCAATGACACCGACTCAAAAGGCAGTGAAGGACTCAATATACGTAGAGTGCCTTTATATTCCTTAATTTTTAATATCTTAGTTTCCACTTATTTTCTTCCACAAATCATTGCCTCGTGTTCTTGAATACTTCCTGCCTTTTCAGTGAATTTCCAGCATTCATTGATTAAGTGCTTAAACACGGAATCTATTCAGATTGTACAGCTTCACCTGGACACATACAGAAGATGAAATTAACTTTCTAAATTCATGAAACGGTGAGACTGGTGATTTTCAGACCGGCATGCCGTACAGGGTGGAACTCTACCCCGTGCCATGCTGTGTCTTGGATAGGTTCCAGGTTCCTCGTGACCCTGAACCAGGGTAAGCAGTTAGAAAATGGATGGACGGCATACTGATATTCAAAATCTAAATGTCACTTGTCTCACCTGTGACTCAGCGAAAAGGATGTGGAGAGGTCTTTCGGACATTTAGAGCGAGTGTCACTTCTGAAGTCTATTCCTTACTACATTTACGCTTATAATCTATTCCAAGAAATGTTTAATTGGAAAATGCCAGGACCATAATCTAGCACAGATGCAGTGTAAGTCACTATGGAAAAAGGCTTTTTCCCTGCTATGTGCAGCCGATTTCGATGGTATGCTGATAGAATCGCTGGACCACAGAGCTTGTAATTTCTCCTACTCCTCGGCTTTCATTCGTCTAAATTACAGATTGCAAAAAAATAAACGACATCATCCCTGAGCCATATGTACATCTATAAATATGCAGCACGTCAAGATTTTGACATACTTTAGTGCACATGAAGGGGGTAGCTGTCAGGACTACAACAGGCAATGTGCGCAATTATGCAGATTTATGCAAAACATTAACAAGAAGAATTAAATGCACAAATGAGGTGGCTACACTTGAATTGTTAAGATTATGAATAATTACCATGAATCTTCTTACTCTTAATATAAATTTGTTTTGATAAACAAAGCTTTAATTATCGGAATACTTCTGAGAATTTTGGTGACCTTCATTAATCTTACAAAAACAAGTCTCCTGCGTTTCTCTGTGAAAGACACGGTCAGAATAAATATACAAATAACTGGGCCAGGCGAATATCCATGTGAAATTTTGGTGATTCTACGCAGCCAAAATGCAACCATTAGAGTCCAGTCATGCTTCACCATTACAGTGTCCAATGTGGGACTACTAATTATAGGTACATGTAATTAAATCGAGTAATGCCTAATAATATAGCTAATTTTTATTAGTTTTTATTATATACTTTTATAAGAATAATAATATGGTAACTTTCTATAAATGCCATATTTATAAGATTCTATGAACATATTCATAACCCATTATAATGCATTCATAAAACATTATAGAGCATTATTAACATGGCCATAATCATTTATAAAAAAGGCATAACACATTATAGGAATGTTGATTATGCCGCCTGAATGCACTATGAAGCTCTCATCAATAATGCACTATAGATACCTTCATAATGTGACAATTCCTATACTGACCATTATAATGCATTATGAAGGTATCTATAGTGCATTATAAATAACAGCTTCAAGTGTAACCATTAATTATTATTATTGTTGTTGTTGTTGTAGGAGTAGCAATGCAAAGAACAGCAACAACAAAAACAACAACAATAATAATAATAATTTCATATGATTCATGCCTCTGGGGAAATTACTATATTCTGCTGCCTCCTCAAATGTCACTGTCCCACTCCTGCCCTGTGCATTCAGATTGACTTGAAGGTCGCAAAGCAATATACAAGAGCAGCTACTGTAATAAAGGAGGGATCAATGCATAAAATATAACGACAGTCCAGCTTAATATAGCAACACTGGGTAGGCGTGCATCAGAAATGGAAATCAGGAAGAGAGAGGGGCCTTGTTAGCACAGACGTCCTTTTGATAATCTAGGTGGAATGAAGACTGTGCACTTGAAAGTGAGCCCAGGAAGGACGGCTCCTCTAACAATCAAACAGACATCTGAGGGACGCAACGTGACCCAGTTGTCATTCTTTCATTCGCCATATTAGTTCAGAGAGATTTAAAGATTCAAAGAATGTATTTCCAGTGCAAGTCCCAGCCACCTTATAACACCTAACGGGCTGCGTGACAAACTTGAAAAATGGTCTTTTGAGCTCAGCAAGACTTTTAGCGCTGTGCCAAAAACGCCCTTATTTCAAGGTCTGTGACTAGCTAATGATAATGAACCGATAAATAAAAAACATGGACTATATTGAGTCATATAACTGTTGTCAGACATGTATGTGATATGATGCAAATAAAAAGGACGATATGGAACCTGATAATGAATTCCTTGGGTGCTTTCATTGATTCACTACATTTAACCATTTCAAAGTGACTTCAAATCATTAAGGGTTCCGGAGGTCAATATGGATCAATTGTGCTAAATTGTGCTAATTGTGCGATCTGGCTTTAAGAGAGCGATGCATCTATTGAGTTTGTATTTTCATATGACCCTCCCGCTGCCATTTGTGTTGCAGAGTATTTGTGTTCTTGCTGTGCTACATGGGTCTCTTCTGGGTACTCGAGCTTCTTGCCCTGGGCGTCGTTAGGTCCGATCACTAGGGGCTATAGCCCTGAGTATTTTAAGCCTATAGCCCCCAGTATTTTAGCCCCGATGTCTATGATTTTCCTTGGAAAAAAAAGTTGAGCCCCAGGTAAACTTGACTTAGCCCCCGATCTTTTCAGTAGCTAGAATCTCCCCTGTTTCCTGTCGCAGTCCAAAGATAATGGCAATTGGCGAAACTGTTTTTGAGTTTTTCCCATACAGTGAGCGTGCGGCGGTGTGGGCTGTTCCCGCGACTTGTGCCCTGTGTTGCTGGGGATAAACCCCGCCCCTCCATCTCCCCTCTCTCCACAGCCCTGCACTGAACAGAAGTTGCAAGATGGATACATTTCATTTACTTCTAACTTATTGCATTGAAACATTCTATTGAATACGTTTCCGTGAAAAATAATACATAGTCTGTGAGATTTAATGGAAGTCCATTAATCCCAATCCTCCCAATTTTGTACCCTGTTCAAAATTCCAGTGATATATTTCTTGATTTGTTGGCTTCTAATTAAATGAGTGCATATTGTGTGCAAAGAACTTAAGGCCTTAATGTTTCTAGAGATGCAGACTCGTCATATACTCAGAGTACCTCAACCTAGAACTTTGATCTTCTTGCATTCTGTCCAGAGCATTCTGGGTTTGCACGGTGGTTTGTCTCTTGGGGTGAACATTCCAGTTCTTTGTGTCTGAGCTCCATTATCACTGGCCCAGTTGTTGTATGAGTAAGACACACTGAAAGCAGCGGTGTGACCAGTCTTGCCATTCTAGTGATGATGCAAATTCACATGTCAGTAGGTGTCCAGCAGTGAACCCCATGTTTATCTGTGTAATTACAATGAAAACGAGTTTTACTTTTGAGTAACTGGAATGGATGAACAGGGACCACAATAAATGTTGAATAATCATACCTTAAATGAGGGATTCTCCATAAAGCACTGATACAGTGTCATTCAGCCATCTTTATGGAGGAGAACCACTGAGAACCTCTGAAATAAAGTCCCATTTCACCACTGCTGTCAACACCAATCTGAGGATTTAAGTATGGCGCACATATAAAATTATGGCAGAACTTTTTGCATTTTTAATGGATAAATTATGGCCAATGGTGTGAAATTAGACGCACTACAAAGATTAATTAGGGAGGAAAACGTGAGAGTCTTTGCATTATTTCAGAAATTCCACTGATGAATGAGGCCTCCCTTATTTCCCTTCAGGGGGACAGAACACGCACAACATCATCATCGGTAAACTAAATAAATCAACACAAAGGCCAGGAACGCTTTGCGTTTTTTTTTTTTTTTTTTTTTTTAACGGAAGTTTAATTACACCATGAATGTGTACAATTCAGGTTCGCATTGCATCACTCATTCGCGAAACAGTTTATGGCCTGCACATTTCTACGGACAGATATGTCAGCGAGCCATTTCGGGCTCGTGTAAACCGCTCAAGGGCACAGAAGTGGTGTTCACCTTGTGAGATTTCAGCCAGCCATGCTCACCAATCAGAGGCCTTAACCACAGCCAACCACTGGAAGATTTATTAAATAAATTAATAGACAAACAAGGGGCGACTAGGAAGCAGGACATTATTATTAATAGTTATTTAATCAGGGCAGTCCCATAATACAAACATATAAATGAAGTCACTGGCAATTCCAGCCCTAAACGCATCTGCTGTTTCCCAGGGATACCAGGCAGGGCCTGAGATTCCAGCCCAGTAATATATGGAAAACAGAAATCCCCCCCAACACCCCCACATGCCTCTTTAAGGCTATCAAAATCCATGCCAAAAAGCTGCCATGAACGATAAATGCTGAACATCGGCGTGCTAAATAAAAGGGAAAAAATGCAGCTATTCTTTTACTTATATGAAAAATTACAATTTTCATAAACATACAAATCAGTCAAATAATCATATTATAAAATTATATGATGAAAAGAATTAGATTAACTAAATTTTGTACCTTATGTGATACATGTATTTGTATTTACATAGCACTGTTTCGCAATCCGAAAGTGTCTTCATGCTGCTGGTGTGACAGTAAGGGCCGTCAAGGTAAATATTTAAAGCTATTTAGTAAGTAGTAAGTGTACATTTGCTCAGAACAAAAACTATTTAACATTAGTACATATGAAAATTAAGAACACAGACCAGAAGAGAAACTATCAAGTATTCCCTCTGTTCTCCAAAAGGTTACTGATGCATTGTTGGATGGTTAGATGGTCACCGCTTTCAGTTCCCAAACCTCTCCTCAGGAGCACCTCAGCCATTCTACAAATTCGTTAAAATTTCCCCATCAGCTCAATTAATTAAGTAACTTAATTAGGATAAAAAGTCAGTGAGGTTTTGATTAGCCATATGAAGTAGGGTAGAGATCAAGTCAAAAAAAATACACGGACATATTGGACAATTACTGTAAATACTGGGCTGACCTTAGAAAAGGGGGCTAAGCTGACGCACTTTAACAGACATAATATCTTAGTTCTACACCAACATGAAGATAATTTGAACTTCATTTTCTTTGCCTAAGACTGTACTGTATTTACAGAGGCACATTAGCACCTGATTATTGCCTGAAATTACTGAAACTTCACCTGAGTCCCTTTTGATCAGTATAGTAATGACAGAATTATATAATGAAGGATAGTAGGATAGAATTATATAATGAATCTGTTGTTGAATCGCAAAGCTATACGTCAAGAAAAAATAGACCCTGCAACTTCATTTAAAGAGCAACCGAATTAGACACAAAATTGGGTCTTCACAATTTTATTACATATATGAACTTTGTTTTTAGATTCATGATTTTCAGGTAACTCTCCAATTTGTGGAGAGCAGACCCACGTTTGCAAGTCAGACACACAGGTGGGGCACGGTGATGATTTTATTGCAAAATAATAATAATAAATGACGTTCCTAGTTATTAGTCATTACTCTGCAGTATTCTCTTGCATGCAGATTGAATTTGCATTGCAGTTTGCCATTGTTGAGTCCATCTAGTCAAACGTTTAGGTATCATTACTGGCCAGAAGTAGACAACCTCCTGTTCACCTCCAAACCTTCACACGGAAGCAAGCAGAAAATGAAAGGTTTATGTTGTGTAAATGGCAAACGGAGTCAGTTTGGACAGTGCAATTGAAGACTTTGTGCCGTGAGACTGGTGGCGAGTTGTGATGGATGCGCTTCTCTCCCAGAGCTTATCTTGGCTTCCTTGCTCCCTGGGAGCGACTGGGTTACGGCGTTCATGGCTCTTGCTGAGATTATTTGAAAACACTGTCATTGTGGAACTTTTCATACACACATAACTCAAATTCCAGTAGTATAAATAAAAATATCAATTCTCAAAGACAGTGTAAGCACGTACTTTATAATGAAATCCTAAAGCGCTTCTTTTAAGTTGTAACAAAAACACGTATTTTCTGCATAATCAATAAGGCACGTGTGCTTACCCAAAGACTCCAACCCAAAGATTTATGGAGAGAGAATCTGGATGATTCCAAGGGCTGATGAGTGACATGGGCCCTAAAAATTTTGGAACATAGTTGGATATTGGATCAGTCTGGTTTGGGGGCCCAATATATGCTTTCAGGGGGCCCAAAATGTCTAGCAGTGCCCCTGACCACATTCAGGGTCAAGACACAATGTTTTGTGGGGGGAGGGGGGAGCCAAGTAGAAATCATTAATGTTCAACTCCAAGCATGGTAGCGTAAATTCTGGGTTTGGAATCACATCAATGTGTGTAATGGGCCGCCACAGTGCGCAGGAAACCAAGCCAGGCGCTCAGCTAAGGGTCACCCCCCCCCCCCCGCCACCCCACCCCCCCATGACTCCAACAAAACATGTAAACACCTTCTCTCCTTTCCCAGTGCACTGCTCCAGTGTAGTCCACGCTCCTGACCTGTCAGGTTCGAGGGGAGTGCAGAAGCGATGTATGTTTACACGCTGCCAGGCCGACTTCACGCGGCGCTCCCCGACTCACCAGCTGCTAGAGTGTTTGACTTGTCGGGTCACAGTAAAGTCTAGGTCCAGACGGGAGAAAACATGGTCATTTTTATATGTTTTTCCATCATTAGCGTTGATGCTAGGCTCCACCACATACCACACATCCAGGTGAGCACAGCCTTTCCTCCCTATGGCTTAAAAATAAACAGCTGGATCCCCAGGAAGCTTAGCAAGACTGCTGCACTTTGCCAACCGTCATCTGAACGCATTTTCTATGATACACGAGATTAAGCAGGTTTGGAACACTCGGGATATGCTGAAAAGCGATGTAAACATCAGTAAATGTTGCAAATTAGCGATAACGGCCTGCTCAGATGTGACTGATTTTGTAGTGCCACTTTAGCATATGAAAGAAGTATTCATTTGTGTCTACTGTGCAATGTGGGTATCTAGACAAAGCTTCAAGGAAATCGAGGAAACGGTGAATAACTTCAGGGGATTTTTAAATGACGTCATTTATTTGCGAAGGAGGTTTTGCGTTTCCTCGCTGGTGCACATGAAAACCCGAGGTGGGTACGGGCTGAGAGATTTGTCGTTCACCATGTTAGCATGCAGGGGAAGCCATCTCTGTCCTAACCCGACAAATTAGCATGTGCTAAGTGCGCTGAGGGTGATGAAAGCGAAGCATTTAACCTCAGCGGCGGCTCCGAAAGCTAACCCGAAGCACAATGCACTGGAGCAAAATGAATTATATGAGGATGGCGGATATTTTTACTCTGTAGTAAATGGTCAGGAATATTCAGTAACCTGTTTTCAGAGCAAAAAAAAAAAAAAAAAAAAACAGACAGAGCTGTGGAATTTGTCATATTTAACTCCCAAAAGACTCATTATAAGAAGGCAACATGATTTCATCTTTTAACCGGGCGCCGTGTTTATCGACAGAACGACTCTCTCAGCCCCCCTGACAAAATGGCTATGAATTAGTATGCACGCGATGACACTGACTAGTACCTGTTCCTCTCTGGTAGCTTACTCATTTTCACCCTGATGTAGGTTTCCCATCAAGGTAATTTATTTCTCTGCAGCAGACTACCACCCCTAATGGCAACATCAGATTTGCTTAATATTGGACACAAAAAAAAACAGGTGTGGTGGAAACTAACAGGCTATGAATGTCAACAAGAACAATCAACGGGGGCAAAATATCTTGGCATGGTTCCTACCTTTCGGAGCATGGCTGGCGGCTCTCCAACCAGTTAACTCTGTGCTCCCAGAACGTCGCTACTTTCTTGTAGGAATCAGAATCTTTCTTCCTTCTTTAAACATCTGGCTTATATTTGCAGGTTGATTTTATTTCTGTGCAAAACTTGGGTTCACAATCCGGGTTTATTTTTAGCAACACCTAGTGAGATCGGTTACTCTTATACGTCAGCATCGACAAAGGATACCACTTTCTGAACATCCATAATTAAAATCATTCGCTTAATATTGTTGCTTCCCCTTACTCTGAAATTAATGTCTCGTGCAAAATTTTGAACGGAAGCTGAAGATCCGATTGTCGGAAATACGATCAATGTCGTGTCCGTACATAAATCGCGTAGTAGATTTTGCAAAACGGTCTGGTTTACCACATTCAGAGGCTCCGTAAAGAGCAGGTGGGCGGCGGGGCGGGGTGGGGTGGGGGGGTGGTCAAGGATGATTTCAAGGGCCCAAATTTTGGAATGGATTGGTTTAGGTTGGGGGCCCTATACGATATGCTTGCATAAATTGCATGGCAGATTTTATTATTAAATAAATGATGATACACACAGAAGATCTATTTTTCAGGGTTTACTGTTTGGTTATTAGGTCAAGAAAAGTAAACAAAGTACTGATGTTTGGTCACCAAAATGAGAGCAGGGCCAGGAGTAATAATCATGTTCCGGGTTCATCGACGCTTTGATCCAATCAGTGGGTGATACTCTGGCAGACCCACGGCCTGGCAGAGGCCTGTCCCAGCGGCGCCGATGCGATGCCCTTACTGCAGTCCAGGTCCGCTTCCGCCATGGCCTGGCGGCGCCCTTATCGCGTTTGCCTGGGAATGGCAGCGACGGCGGTGTGATGGAGGGGGGCTGGGGGGGGGGGGGGGGGCGGTCGGGGCTCGGCTCAATTCCCTCTCCCAATTTGGCTTTAATTAGGGCAGCGTCGGAGCGGCTCTGCCGGCCGCCTCCGCCAGCCACACGGGGACGCCGTGGTGCCCCTAACCCATTTCGGCACATCTGGGTCAGCCAACGTCTCCTGCAGCTCTGTGTGCAGTACAGCAGACATATGGATACCTTCAACATTATGCCCGGAAATACAGATATTAAGCAATCGTCAGAGGGCTTCTGCTTCACTGACTTATGCTCAGTTAATCAGTCCCCTATCCTTTTATGACCAATTACTGTGTGACACGTGCTTACACGCCCACGACGCATGTACGCAGTAATCGGCGTAATTTGTGTTCAGCCGTAATAGTGGCGGTAATAATAACGATGATCCCGTAAAATTTGAGGGCTCCTTAATATGAAGCCTAAGAAAAAGATGTGAAAATTCAGTGTTTTTTTTTTTTTTTTTTTGCTCGCTTTTTCCCGGCTTCCTCTTTACTTATTCCAGAGTTTATCTCGGTTACATGTGCTGGCTTGCAAACAGGTAGGAGTGCTGAAGTCATGTCGCTCCCTGAAGCGCCCAGGGCGAGAGCAAGGGCAGCGGATGAGCGAGTGAGATGTAAACAAGGAGGGAGATGGACCCCGGCTTCCAAAAAAGAATCTATTTTTGATTCGCGGGTGCTGCCTGGGTGCAGGAGTTCTCTGCGCAAATGTGAGCCGAGGCTGATAACATCTGTGTCCTCTGCTCATACCCGGTGGCGATCGCCTCTCAAAGGTCCTCCTCGCGCGGAGAGTTCAGCGACGCCAGTTACGGTCCATTTCGAAAGGGGCCCGTGGCTAGGCTGTTCAAACGAGCGCGCTATCGGAATAAAGGCTCTGCCAGAGAAGTACGGCTCACACAGATCTATAGCAGCATATTGATCAAGGTTAGTTTTCTGCGCAGCCTCTTCATCTGGGCCGCGCCGAGGCCTAAGGGCACGCCAGGCTGCTGCGCTAGGTGTCTGCGCCCAATCTATTCCGCACCGGAGCCATTCGAGGCAAACCTCCCAGGCAGAAGTAGACAAAAGAGGAGCCAAGGCACTGGGCTAAAGGGGCGTTTAGATGCGTTTCTGCACGATCGCGCGCCTTTTGGAGCGCTCCGATCCAGCGTGCTGTTACTTTGCATGAGGGCCTGTTCGGAAAATAAAGCAATGAAATCTCATTAGAAGAAGAGGATCTAAAACTCCAGTTTATCCGAATGAGAATTAACTTTATCGGCCAGGTACACCGGTATGTTCTAGGAATTTTAACTTGGCAGCATTGGTGCATACATTCACAAAAAACATAAATTAGATATAAATAGAAATAAAAATAAAACAGAATACATTTAAGTATGAGCAATGTCGCATAAAATAGGTTCTCCTAAAGTCCCGTCTCCATACGGCTTTCCACTGGACCGCAGAATGCCGGGGTTTTGTGAAAATAAACGATATATTTGCAATATTTTTATGACCCTGCACGTTTGCGCATCTGAGAAAAATGTTAACGATTAAATTTATGAAATCGCCAGTTTACTGGTCTGTGAAATTTTTGTACGATGTAAACCTGTCCACAGACATCGATAAGTAGGAACACCTACCGTAATGTATATAATCTGGGATTGGTTGGTGCCCCATCTTGGGTTGATCCCTGCCTTGTGCCTGTAGTTTCTGGGATAGACTCTGGACCCCCTCAACCATGCATAAGAAAAATGAACTAGTGTGTGTGTGTGTGTGTGTGTATACACATTTTTCCCCCTTCTGTAGCAGAATTGGTATCATCCAGCTGTCTGACATGAGATGCCAGCATTCTCCTCGCATGGGTGAAAGGTGTCGCTCGCTAGCTGCTGATAAATAGCATAACACGCAGCAGGGATCACAGGGAGACGTGTCAAAGGGATGCAGTGGGACAATCCGAACGGATATTTGCCGCCGTTCCACTTTCTGCATTGTTTTGCGCTAACGGGAGGGGGTGAAGCGGGCGTCCCAGACCAGCCGGGGGATCCGCAGCGAGACCAATAAGGACGGGCCCGTTTCTCAGGACCTGGTCCCTCGTGGAATCACTGGACCACGGCACCCGCGTCTCGCTAGGACAACAAAGTGAATGAGGCCCAAAAATAGCCGGACGTGGCCACATGCTTATTCATATTCATGTGCGGCTCGTTGCGTTAGCCGCTCCGCGGTTAGCACTTAGCACAAGCGGACACATCGGGGGGGACTAAGGGAATTTTCTGTGGTTGGCCCTCTTTTACTCCCCCCTGAGATACAGATATGATAGCGAGACATAGTCAGCTGGTCAGCTGTGAGACTCTCCACTGGTTCATGCATACCAGCGGTCTTCTCGGGTCGAGTGCCCGGCGTGTGACTGTGGCGGGGGGGGGGGGGGGGGGGGGAGCGTTGACGGCTCGGGCGGGAGAAAGGGCAGAGCGAGAGACAGGCGAACTGGGCGGCAGCGTGGAGCCAGAGGAAAGTGACACATTTCACCAGCAGCCGGCTTGACTCAGCTAGGCCCCCGAAACCGTCCTCTGTGCTGGGGAGATGGATTAAAATATAGCGAGATGCCTGTTAGTGACAACCTTGCCGGGGGCATGTACAGCAGGGGGCCTCCCTAAAGGTCTTACTGAGACGGCCGCACATGCCACTGTCATCATGTGAGGAATTAGGAGGGGGGGGGTTGGCGAGGGGGGGGGGAGGGGGCAAAAATCAAACAACCTTTACCTATTAAGGCAAGCGGATCCTCTCACATATATAAGTTCTCCGTGTTTAATGTCCCCCCCCCCACATTTTCGGATCTGGCATGTCTGTGGTACGGCATGTTTGTGCAGAGAAGTCAAAAGCGGGGGCTACGCGTCTCACAAGATCAGCGGGACCGGCGTATAGCGCAGGAGAGCCATACAGTAAGGGCTTATTAATGCAATTACCACCCGTGTCTGTGTCGTTCTTCATAGCAGAGAGGGCAGCACTGCTGTGCGCCGTTTAGCACCTGTCTGAGGTAGCTTAGCGAAAGCGCCCGAAACACGCTGCTATTCTCACGCTTACCTGGCTGAACGAAGTTGTAATCAGACGTATCTCTACCAATAGGCGGAACAGGCAGTCGCCGAGTGGCCCTGTATTGCCTGGATCATCAAATTTCTTAGTGGGGGGGGGGCTCCCAATTTGGGGCATTGGACAGATTCAGAGAGCCCAGCACTTGACACGGGCCCTTGAATGTGTAAAGTTATATGGATTTTTTTCCTTTCTTTTTTTTTTTTTTTTTTTTGGAGGGGGGGGGCAGAATTTCCAGGTATGCCCCTGCTCCTGATCAAAGCTTTGTCTGGAAAGGTAAGTAGGTGCACTTGTTGAACAGTGGACAGTATCATTTCCTATGGAGTGCATGTTATCTTAAGAGGAATAGAGAGAGATATGCTTGAGTTTAATGTTAGCAGGGAACAGTTCCGGCCTCCCGCCTTTAAAACCTACCTGCGAGAACCAAAGGAGAGACAGTTGTTGAACAAAGTTGTTTAAAGAGACATAGAGACACTAATGTTTCACAAACTAGCACAGCTTTACTTTTAAATTATTATTTTTTTTCTGTTGTCATCCTTCTACATTTGATTGAAAATGAAAAAAATTCAACAATTGTCCCTGGACTCCCCCAATACGCCTGCATTAAAATTACTGATGTGAATAAACGTTACTATAAATTATCCAGGTCTGCCACAATACAAACCCCGACAGCCGCTACTGGCTCAACAAATATTCTGTTTTCCAATAATAGTCTGGACCCTGGAGAAACTCTGACTGCTCCCCAGGAAGAGTCAGCGCCGGGTCTGGCGTATTTGAATGACCAGGACCAATTTAAGGGGCGCGCGACCAGGACCAATTTAAGGGGCGCGCGACTCTGCAGCTCGTGCGGGGGAAACGGAATGAGCAGCCATGTCACTTCCTGCAGGCTGAGCTGCCAGTCAAAATTCAGAGGGTTCCGTGACTCTGCCCCGGAGTGCTCTGCCATGGAAGGTGTCTGTGGAACTGCTTTTTGATTTTTTCCCCCCCCACTGTAGATTTTGTGAAACATCACGGGGGGTGGATGTGGAATGCAGCGGAATATCCCCCAGCTTCTCCCCGGCGCTTATGTCACTGACAAACAATTACACTGCATCCCAAATGTAATCCCCTCCCAAACCCCCATGCAGTGCCATGCACCAATACACAGGGGAAGGTGCACGGGGAAAGCGGTGGAGCTCGACATGCTACTCTGAATGGGTTAGCCATGTGTGCCAACCTTCAGGCATTGTGTAAAGTTAGGCCATTCTATTTGGTGTAAAATATCTATGAAGCAGGACGGGACACAAAGGAAATGCCGAATTTCAAAAATGTCAGCATGTGTGATGAATCTGTTTCAAATGGAGTCTTCTCTGCTCTCCACTGAGATCACAGAGCACTTACATGATTAGGTTACACAAGAGGAATCAGCCCCTATGAATTAAGCATCATATGAATTGCTACACAGGTGCACATTACTGTATTAGTGTTGTATTTTACTACAATTATTATATACTATTATTATAAACTAGAACATGTCATTTAATCTGCCCATTCAAGTGTGGGCTACTGCTTGCGGACCCCCCGTGTGAATCTGGTGGGGGTGCCGCCCTCGTTTCTCAGATGCCACCTTTCACGGGTGATTAAAACGAGGTAATCAGTCAACGGCAATAATAAGCGTCATCATTTCCTGCGTGCGTTCGGGCTCCTTCCGCGGATTTGGGCGTCGACTTCGAATTCGAAGACAGACAAAAATCTCATGAATCCGTCCATCCTTTAATGAAACCAAATAAAAAAAAGGGGGGGGGGGGCGTTAAAAACTTCTGACTGCATCTCTTTGTCTGTCTCCCTCACTTCAGTGTCTCGGTGTGGCCTGACAGGGGAACAGATGGCAATTTAAGCGGAGAATTTATGAGCGTCGCAATCTTAATGTTGCATAAAGAAAAGAAAGAGGCTCGCATCAAACCCACTGACAAATGCACTTGCTAATATTAATGCACTCCCCATTCATCCAATATGCTCCCTAATTGCTTTTCTGTACACAGTAATATGGCACCTGCTGCTGGAGTCCGCGCGCGCATCGGGAGAGAGGCGGCCGCCTCGGCAAAGTCAAAGCTCTTCGCCACCAGCTTCTCTCCCGGTGATGGATGCCGAGCCGTACATCACACACTGCGCCTGTCAGCGCCGTAATTAAATTTTTACATGTGCTGCGCGGAAGTGGGGGGGAGGGGGGTGGTATTCTAAACAATCGGTCGCTATACAGCAGTCCAACAGAAAACGGGACTCCGCACGGCTAACTTTTGAGACATCATGCAGTGGTTATGCGAGAGACGGGGGGTCAATTCTGTGCGGGAAAGGTGCTAATGGGTTTGCTTTTTATTTCTTTTGAGGGCAAATACTTTGATTATATTTCATTGAACATCATTTTCAGTCTCAGGTTAATAATCCTTAACGTCCAAGCAATAAAAAGTAACATCTGAATATCCGAGGGGTAAATACTTCTGTGACTGTTTCTGGACTCAAATAATCAAATATGGAAAAAAAATCAATCAATCAATCAATCAATCAACCAATCAATCAATCAATCAGAAAGCAAACAAATAAATAAATAAAATTCAAACTACAGACGTGTACTGTAATTTGTAATGCGATTTTTTGCTATTGGAATTAACTTTATAAAATTTGTATTGCAGGGGGCGACATGGTGGTGCAGTGGTTAGCACTGTTGCCTCGCACCTCTGGGACTCGGATTCGAGTCTCCGCCTGGGTCACATGTGTGTGGAGTTTGCATGTTCTCCCCATGTCGTCGTGGGGTTTCCTCCGGGTACTCCGGTTTTCCCCCACAGCCCAAAAACTGTGTGAGTGTGCTCTGCGATGGGCTGGCCCCCCATGCATCGGCAGGGTTGTTCCTTGCCTCGTGCCCATTGCTCCCCATTGCGTTGGGATAGGCTCCGGAACCCAATAGGATAAGCAGCTTGGAAAATGGATGGATGGTTCTCTCGTGGACGGCTTTTATTGTGTAACAAAGTCATGTCCAGTAGTTAGAGATCTGTTTGGTTTTGTATAAATTTATCATATGAATGAACATAAAACGACTTAGCCATGAAATATTGTCTTTGCTTAATATGTATTGATTGAATTAGATTTATTTGGTTCAGGTTCAGTTCAGCAGATTGCAATAGTAATATAGCATGTTAAACGTCTCTCTGAAGTCGGCTGTGTTGCCTGTGTTATTTATATACAACTCTGGAGGTCCTGCTGACTTATTAATTTCTCTCATTCCCTCCATTAAATTCACTATCTGCATATTATAACCCTGATTCTGAATGAGAGCTCATTGAAGCTCTTGTTCTGTGAACCACCAGCATATTATCTTCTGTTAACATGCAACGTATTGTACAATCATGGGCGTCGCCGCCATTAAATCTGAGGGGGATGTGTCCCCCTCACATTTCATAATTATTCGTTTGGACCCCCCCCCCCCCCACACACACACGACACACACACACATTCAAAATGCTTCTGACGCCCCTGTGTACAATACTGCACATGACAGCACATCAACAGGTTATTTGAGGAGGTTTTCAATTAATTCAACTTCTATTCCTATATTTAGATTGATTGCCTTTATGTTGTATAGTTTATTAGAACAACTTTAAATACATAAAATTGTGACAAAATAAATTAAAACATATATGATGTCAGTTTAATGCAAATTTAGTTCAGAACGTATTTGAGAATAACCACAAATAATACGTAGTAAAATTGCTTAATCAGTCACATATCCTGTTCCAGATTTCTGAACTGGTTTCAAAATCAAACCTTGGAATTTTAATTATACATAGTGCTAATATAGTTAATATATAGTTTTTGTTTTGGTACGTATTTAAATTTACATATTGTTTTCCACCAGGGGTTTAAGAAGTTGGATGTTCTGAATTTGCAGGTGGAGGACTGATTTCTCCTCCTCTGGTTTCCCATGTGGTAACCCCCCCCCCCCCACACACACACACACACACACACACACACACACACACACGCACACCTGAGTTGGGGGAGGCATGTTATTAAGATTTACCATTCGGTAAGAACGCCAGCGCGTTCCAAGAAAACCCCTCCGAATAGCATGGGGACGGGACACACCTGGTCACACCCGTACGGCATTGTGGGAAAGTGAACAGAAAACATGCCCGCTCGTGCACAATCGCCCTGTGCCGCAACATCGTCGTTTTCCGACAAGCACTCTCCGGTTCGGTGTGTGCACGCGCGGCACGCACGCTCGGTTCTCGCGAAGCTTAGAGGCTCGCCCCTTCCATCTCCAGGAGCAGCTCTGTTATCCGTGAAATGGAGAGCATTGAGCACCTGAAGGCACATGTCAACATGGGGTCCCTAGAGTGGGCAGAAGGCAAGGGCCGGACTCCTGCACAGCTGCTGCCAAGAAGGAGGCCCCCTCCAGTGACAGCCAGGCGAGCCGGGACGCGGGCATTCTTTCCCCGGCGCGCTCGCTCAACCGACCACTAACAATCTCTCTCCCCTTGACCTCTACATGTTATTACTAGACGCTCCTTGGTATTACATATGTAGGTATTAATTAGACCCACTATATTTAAAAGCACATTATTTATTTCTTCGCTTGTTTAATCTCACGAAACAAATGGCTCCTGTCTGTACTTGGTAAGCGGGGTTGGCGTTAAGGGGAAAATGGTGAAACAGGCCGTTTTCATTCATTTCTTATCAACCTGTTTAATATCATACAGTTTCCCGCAATCTGTCATGTTTCTTTGCGAGTCACATGGAGGGAACACGTTTTACAAGCCATTAGTATTCCCCGAGAAGGGGTACGCCGGCGACATGATGAAGGGGGAGATGTGTGTCTGCCGTGTTTACGTGACTGCACTCCATATTTAACACGGTGTGAGCAAGAATCCTGCCTCCGCCGCCGCTCAAATCAGTAATCATTTACGCAAAAACAGCTGCGCCTTTCCGCGGTTTTGCCTTGTTTACCCCGGGACAGGTACTGATTTTCCTTCATTATCTTCGCGGCTCGGAAAACAAAGCGACGCAAACAAAGCGGGCGTCTAATCACGGCGCTGTGGGATGAAATAATTGTTTTATTTATTATATTTGAAAACTGCGCGAAACGCCAGGGGAGTGGCTAGCAAGCCGCATTCCCTAAGATATATCATCCGTAATGCTTTTCAAAGAGGCAACTAATTAGCTGGAGAAAAGGTCAGCTAAAACCAGCATGGGCAAAACACACACCCATATATTTAGTTGCTTTTAAAATGTAGCCAAAGATGCTGTTTTTTTTTGCTGCTGTAACTGAAAATGGTTGCTTTAATATTTAATGAAACGCTTATGTCGCTGCACCTGGAAACATCCGCAACGCCGTCTAACCGCTCCTCTCCCAAGTGGGTCATTACTGTAGCCATTTACAAAAGGGGCAGACTTCCCCTCTCCCTACAATAATGTCAGCCTTCCGGATTTCACGGCTGCAAAGCACGGGGGGGCACCGGGGGTGCAGCCGGCGCTGATCTGTGGGAAGGGCCGAGAGGAGGTGGAGGAGAAGGGGAAAATGCCTTAAAAGATGAATGTGGAAGTGAAAAGGGTATTTTCATTAGCTCCCCTTATTTAGCGTCGATTTTACAAGCTTAAATAGCATACGCCTAGGGAAATGTAATATTAAAAAGTAAAAAAGGCAAAACAAATAATAATATAACAAGACCGATCGCTCGGCAGGCTGCCCTTATGTTTTTTTGTTTTGTTCTTTTTTTTGTGTGTGTGTGTGTGTGTGTGTGTGTGTGTGTCGGGGGGGGGGGGGGGTAGCACTCGAACACTGGTTTCCACAGCAGGCTCCCCGTCAACAGGAAAATACCGCTTCGCACTACTCCGTTAATGATCCTATGCATCAGTAGCTCCGACCATTAACAACAAGCAGATGTCCCACGTTAAAGTACCTTTCCATGGGATTTGGCTGGAAAAATGGCGCCGTGCGAAGCAGCAGTCCTTTCGGTCCTCTCTGGCTGTCTCATCAACACTTGGCACCGCTTCTCTGTGCAAGTGATCCTCAGCTTAATGGAATTCAATTATTCTGCAGACATTAATCATCTGTACATTACAGCTTAGAGTATTTTATAACCACTTTAAAGGGTTATTAGTACAAATATGCTGTCAAATTATATACCTTATGTGAAAAGTGTTTCAGCTACTGTTCCCAGAGATTTTATTGTAATATACAGCTTATTAATATATATCTTTTCTGGTTTGCGGCTGAGACGGCGCGTTGGATAAACTTTTTTTTCTTTATTGGGAAGCAGAAATATCTTGGTTAACTACATTAATTCCTATTAACACTGAATTATACGGACTTGGCAAGGAGATCGTTACGTATGTGGAACAAAGGCCATGGAAGAGCTGTTCAGTTTTTACAGTCATTTACAAAGTAATACTTGTAACGTTCTCACTGAGTATATTCCAGGGCCTGAAAACATTTCAGTATTATTTGGGTTTCCATTAACCAAATACGTTGCCAACATGTTATCCCTGTTCATTGCGTTTAATGTGGTTTTTCTTTTAACTGGTATAATTGCTATTAGCAGTAGCTATTATAATTAATGATAACTGCTGTTTATAACTCCTGTGATACTTGTTTCAGGTGAAATAATAACCATTACCTGTGTCTTACATGTGGGGCTCACATATATGCCATCTAATATTGCAGTTAATGTGTAAGAATGAATATACCCAGGTGTAATACTGTTAACTATCCTTTTTTCTTAAGATTTTCGCAACTAACCAGAGAAATATGCAACATTTTAGGCTTCCTGATCTTGCAATGAAATCTTTTGTGTTTGTATGTGTGTGTGTATGTGTGTGTGTGTGTGTGTGGATTGACTTTGCATTTTGCAGTTGTACAGTAGATGACATGCAGCTTCAGGGTACAAACCCTGGGGCCTCATACGGGTGCAGGAGATGCAGCCGGCTCTAAGGATCCCTCATCTTCCCAGACCTGACACTCGTGTCGAGCACAGCATGTTGGCACAGTGTACAGCCCAACACCTTCCTGCCACTTTGCCAGTGATAAAAGTAGGAATATCAGTTCTGCTGCTCTGGAATTACAAAGGTCAGGTGAAGCAATTATATTGGAGGAAATGGAGGGAAAATGAAAACACCCCACAACAAGCAGCAGGCCTGTTATTGTTTTCTACACCTCTTATAAAGATTTCTAATGTGATTTCTTCATCTGCCCGTCCATCCATCAATCCATCCTTTTTCTAAAATCACAAATCCATTGCAGGATTCTGATGAGGGTTTTTTTAAATTATTATTCTCAATTAAATGAGATTAAGGTTGCAAAGGGCCAGAAAATTTTCTGAAACTTCCCAGAAACTTTCCATTCCATGGGAAGTTAAGCTGGGGAATTTTGTAAATAGTCCAAGTTGGAAACTTTATGGGAATTAGCAGGGATATATGGGGATTATTCAGTAAATGCACATTAGAATCAGGAATCTACTTCTGAAAAATAGACCTGAATTTTAGAGGTTGTTATTGTATTGTGTTTAACTCATTTTGTTGTGCACGCGTACAATGACAAAGTTGACTTTGATGTGTAATTTGTTCCTTAGTAAACGCATCCATAACACAAGTGTCAGTGCATCTTCCATTGCAGGCTGTTGGCTAGACGAGTCTCAAGAACTCACTGAACAATTTCTTGACTTCACCCAAATTTCTGTTTAGATTCAGCTAAAAGTGGAGGAATGAGTTGATTCTTCTTTAATCAAAAGCAAATCCAGAAATATCCCATAGCCCCGGAGGATGGGAATTAAAGAAATCTGCATGCAAACCTCTTCGTCAGACTACCAAGTGTGGAAGGAAAAGCAGACCATTTCATTCGCATCTAAATCACCAGTGAAGATTTTACGGCAGGATCAGTGCTAATTTATGTTACCAGTGGACATAGATGACGTAAATGGCTTGGATTATCTTTGCTTTTTTTTATTTTACATTGTGTACTCAATTATCTGCACAATACCAGCGTTGTGATGTTCTCTTTATGGCTCCTTGTCAAAAACACAGGGACACAGAATTGGACCCAGCACCAAGAACTACAGAGAAAAGAGAAGGCAGCTGAAGAGCATTTGGCCATGGCAGAGAACAGAGCCACTCTAGTCTTTCACAGTGGAAAATATCTGGAATCATTCTACTTTTCTTGTTTTGTTTTGGTTTGAATGAACCCAGAGCAATTGGGATTGCAGGAGTCAGTGGAGGCTACTGTGAGGTGGTGGGGCCAGGGAGAAGCAGTGGATTCTGGGTGTGAAAAGAGCACCCCAGTGGAGAGAGAGACCATCTGGACTGCTGCCACCGATCTGGCCACCTTCCTACCCAGGGCAGAGAATCAAACAGCTCGGAAAGAAATAAAACAGAGGGAAATTTATTTTTATAAATAGCGGAACCCGCCAGAAGGCATCGGAAATGAGAACAGCGAGGTGCTTTGGGCTTGACATGGGTCTTAAAATCGAGAGGGGGCGGACAGATTCGGGGACCAATGGCAAGCAAAGCAGGGATTAGTGCCTATGATTCTGCATAGCGACAAATCACCTCCCTGATTGACTTTCCCTAGGTAGCGTTTTCTTTAGTAATAATGATGTCTGGATCCGCGCAAAAATGTTCTGCGCTGAACAGCCATCTACCCGTTAATGAGTTTGCGGCACTTTGAAGTGAGTTAGCGCAAGCAGGAAGTTACTATATGAATGCAACGGTAAATGATTATTTTTTTTCTTCAGCTTCAAGTGCAGCTAGCCGTTTGTTTGTGAAAAATCTATAGCCTATAAAATGTATCCAGGCTGGTACAATAACATTTTTAAATATATTTATTTTCCATAGATTTCTAGACTTCCTTCAATAAAATTATAGGCTAATACAATATCCATTCACTGACCACTGAAATCCAAATCACTGTATAAGCAGACTTTCTGCTAAGCACATTATTATATGCACGTTATTATAAGTTCACGCTATGTTCTACTGGAAAATGGCAGAAGTAGGTTACCAAACAATTTTTAATGAAAAGTTTTTAGTTAGCACTTGAAAACGACACCCAAAGGAAAATAAGCCTAAATATATACATCTATTACAACATTAATATGTGGATGTAATACATGTTTTCCTCTTATATGCTAATTCATTAAATACTCCATAAATGAGTGTTCTGTATTAAAAAAAATCCTTAAAAAGCAAATTCAGCAAAAACTATTCTTCATATGTACACTTTCAACACATATATTTTAATTTTAACCTAGATACGCCGCCCTAAAAAACAAGGACTCAGTGAAACTGTAATTAATTTGTTCAATAGCCATGTTTGCATTGACTTAAGGAGAGAAATGGGCTATATTTATTCCAGTACCCTTGATTTATATGATTATTATTTTTTTTTCTTCTAGCACATTTTAAGACATGATCTGATCTTGTATACAACGTATAAATAATCTCTTTAAAATAAATCTGCAATTTTACACGGAACTTCAGCCGCTCTTCCCTCGGCTTATTTGTTTCTGGAAGGAGCGGCTGGAAAGCATCAGTGAAGCACTTGGAAAACTCGCTTTAAAAATTAAATGCTGCCGCTACATCCAATGGCTGCGCATCTCTGTTCATGAATCCAAACTAGATTATATACAGCAGTAATCCCAGCCCGAAAGAGCCTCACGGACTCCCCTGCGTTACTCCAAAGTGACTTGCAAATATGCAAGTAATCCACCATTAAATTCCATTACAGGAATTTGTAATTGTACAGCACTTTCATTTAAATCAAATTGTTCTACTTGCACGGTACTGATACTAAAAAAATGAACAGAATTATTCTTCCAAGAAAAATCAAACAATTAGGAATATGATAACAATTACACCGCTGTTTGTATGCTATTCGCCTGCAACTATTTCTCTGTATAGCCTGCTCCCGTCTTATTATTAGACTGTATATATTTTATATATACGTATGGGTTCATAACTTTGAGTAACTTTGAATTTTAGCTGATAGGTTGAAGATTGGACCTGAACATAGGGTGTTACGGGCCTGTTTACCTAGAAGACCAGTAACCCCCCCCCCCCCCCCCCAAAAAAAAAAAAAACAAACGCGCTAACATGCGAATCGGACCTATTAAGCCGCCGCTGTCAACGATAGAAGCGGCGGAGGACCTTTTCACCGCTGCCAGCCTGCTAGGCTCAGTCGCCAAACAAAGGCTGCACGCTGTGCCAAAGCCGGTGCTGCTGTCTGGGGGTGGAGGGTGCGGGGGAGAATGGTGGCTGGTGGGTGGTGCTGGTGGTGGGGGGAGGGGGGGTGTCCACGGCTCCCGGGGGGCTGCCCGTGACGTCAGCGAGACCATTCGGACCAATCAATCACCTCTCCATGTCCAGGCCCTCTCTGACCAGCCATCAAATATACCGGCCACTGAAGAATAGGATTCAAGTATATTTAATATACACTGTAATTGTATTGATAATGCACTTAACATGTATCTCATATTATAAATATTTATCCAAAACTCATATAGCAGCAATTAAACTTTAGCAGTTCGTATAAATATACACTACACATTTATAATCTGAAATAAATGTGAATTAATCGGAAGAATTACAGTAACTAAGGAATTCGGCTATGCAGAAATATCTAGGCGGCATATATCTGGTACAGCCTGTCTTTATCTTCTGACTGCAGGATTCTTCTTCTCCGGGATGTGCTTCGCTGTAAGGACTCTTCGTTAGACAACATCATTATGTAGAGGAGCCTTATTCTGTAGTACCCCTCTGCCACTGCAGCCGGGAAGCCACTTTGAACAGCAGACTGACAAGTGCAGGAACGCCATTCCAGAAGTAAACAGAATTCGTCGCTCACATGTTTAACCTCGTTCCGACAGTCAGGCATAGGGCCGCCAGTTCCAAAAATCATCTGTTGCCCTCTTTTGGCAGACATAGGTTACTGCATATTTAGTCCTCTTCTTGTTTATAATGTGTGTGTGTGTGTGTGTGTGTGTGTGTATATATATATATATATAAAAGAATGAATTACTGCCTAACAAAAACCAAATGCTATGGAGACACAAACTGAAAATTATTTTCAGTCACAGAAGCGACCAAAGTCTTACTTGGGGTGGGGGACACCTCATATTTTATGCGTAAATCACATAGTTTCCAGTGTACTATTATAATTTTTTTTACACGTCTCTGTTTGGGGTCCCTCCTTCATCCGCCACTGGCTGCCAGCTAAATTGCAAATGTCTCCGGCTTCTGACCTGGCTAAAGCTGCATTCCGAGCTTCAGCTCAAAAGTTACGTTCTGCAAGCTGGACAAGAAATGTCCAGGAATGCAGCGTGGCATTTCCATTCCTATCTGACAACACACACCGCGGAGGAGGAGCTTCCAAAGCCGTCATCGGTAGGTAAACACCAAAGGCAAGAGTAGCGGTGCGACAGTGGCAGGAGGACGGCCGGCTGCTCAGTGCCTGGAAACTCAGCAGACGAGGTGCAGAGATGGAGCGAGCCAGGGACCGCGGCTAGTGCAACTTTGCCAGTGGAAAAAAAACACACACACACCTCCCACAAGACGTCTCTCCACGCACAGCTGCTCAGTCTCACCCGCTCTTTTCTTCCTCCTAATTTCACAAAGGCCTGTCCTATTATTTCTGCAACAATAAATATCGCAGGGAATCCTCCTGACTCTGTACCCTCTTAATACACAATCATGCTATTTTTCTACATTTAGCAAGCAAACTGTGGCACGGTGTAACTTACTTTGATCAACCAATTGACTTCATCTGAAGTTTGCCAGGCACATTTCACAAAGTAGCAGATGGCATTTCATATACGTGTGTGTGTGTGTGTGTCTATAATATAACACACACACTCTCGAAATAATAAAATCTCTGAAAGACAGATGAAATCCAATATATAAGTGCTCACAATGTAAGATCCAAGCTGTGATGTTACATGCATATATTCAGACAAAAGATTAAATGCATATAAAAATGGCTGCCTTCACAGATACAAATGTTCCCTTTTCAGAAGAAAGCCAAGGAGAATTTAATAATTTAATACATTTTTTGAAGCCATGCAAAGCCATTGATTGGCTATTAATTATTCCATCCACAGGCTCAGCCAATCGGCCCTCTGTGCCTCCACCAGCATATTTTCAAGCACTGTATTCATTTTCGCAGATTTGTTCGATATGGAGCAGCCGCACTCTGCGCCCAGCTACATCACTCTGCTGTCTCGGTGGTAACCTTCTGCCGAACCTGAGCTGTAGCAGGGAAAAGTACACCAAGGATACACATCACGGCTGGGTTAACACTATTCTGCTGAAATCTCTCCGTACAAGCATACCGGAAGGTCAAAATGCATGATGTATATTATGGTGAAATATTAATCTCGCCAGTTAAAAATAGTAATTATAACCCATTTCATGCATAATTGTATGCAGATACACAAAAACTGCTTAGTATTAATGTTGTACGTTCAGGATCAAAGGTAGGTTTTCTAAGTCAAACGGTTCTTCCTGGAAGATCAAAATGAAAAATCAAACAAACAAATTAGCCTGACAGCTGGTGGATTACTGCTCAAGGCAATTCATAGCAATGTTTTTCACTGTCTGTGGGAAAAAAAAACGCTTGAAATTTCTTTTATAAAATAAACACATGTAGTGAAGATTACTGGCAATTAAGCCACCTTAAATTTCTGGCTTCAAGACTGATTAATATCTTGTCTTGCTTTCTACACATTTTTGAAAATATACAAATATACACAACTGTTTTGAAATATACAGGCGTCCCCGCTGTACTGTCGAGCTTCAATATCCGAAACTAACAAACACAGTTACGTTCCACAAAAAAAACTGTCAGCATCCAAACGCTTAACATCATTCCGTAGCTTATAACAGAACCTTTTCCAAATCAAATTAAGGTCACAGTAATAGTTACTAGCATTAAGGATGTACCTTCGTCTGATTAAAACTAATATTCATAATTATTAATTCCATTACAAACAACAACAAAAATACGACTAATGATTCATAGATAAAAGCAAATCAAAAACAGGTCAAACATTATAGTATTTATTACAACCAGTGAAAGTAAAAATATGAAAATGTTCCGTTTTAAAAGGCTTGTATGTAATTTGACCCAGTGCTGTTCCCTGTTTTTAAAACTTTTACACCAGTGTCTCCTTATTTTTGAACTTTCAGATTGTATGTTTTTTTTTTTTTTTTTTAAAAATGGCCTTAAACTGGTGTATTTTGGCTTTGTAGTTGGACGGAATGTAGCCCAGATCTCCTGGTTCACCTGAAGAGGGACTTGGGGAGCTCACATCCGCTCGCAGGTCAGATGTTCTTCAGCAGAATCACAGGCTGCGCCCGGATCTCCCGCTGAAACGTGATGCTGCCCGTATTGATCACTCCTTAAGCCTCTGCCAGCCTGATCAAACCCAGCCTTTTCTTCCACCCCATCCTCCAGGGCCAGCAGCCCCAAACGATACTGAAGAGGTCCCACCCCCCACCCCCCCAAAAAAAAGAAAAAAAAAGAATCTCTCCTTTCTTAGCCAATCAATTCCTATCTGACAGCTGGCTACATTTGTTCAGAAGTTCTGTAATCTGTGAAGACCTCACACTCAGGGCTGAGCCTTCGGAACAGCCAATTTAGAAAGGGGCAGAGCTGAACTATATTTATATTCACATCCATCCATCCATCCATCCATCTCCCAGCCCCTTACTCTGGACAGGGTCACCAGGCAGCCCAGGGCACCTGGCATGGGATACCCTGGACTGGATGGTCCATCACAGGGCACGGACTCTATGGGCACTTCAGAGATGCCAGTTCACCCGAATGCATGTCTTTACACTGCAGGAGGAAACCGGAGCACCTGGAAGATGCTGGAAGATCCCACATGACAGGTGAGTGCATGCAGAGGGCGGGGCTTTGCGATAATAACACTCACTGCATTTCTATGCCAGCAAGCAAGACAGGACTCAAATGCTATAAATACATGAAAACAAAATAAAGTATTGTCATTCTTCTTCTTATTATTATTATTATTATTATGTGAAATTTCTATGTTTTCATGATAAAAATTACCATCGCCGTTATTATTTACAATTAAGCAACATTTGTTAAGACATGTAGATAGGTAGATGGATCATGTTGTGGTAAAAGCCAGAGGCAGATTATCTCTTAACTGCTTCTGTCATGCTATGTAATTCTTTTTCATATATTTTAATCAAATGCTTTACATGGTTTACATTAAAATACACACACACACACACACCGTTCCACCTTCATAATAGTGATTCAGAAGGCAAAGAAATGTGGGCAGTTTTCATTATGATACATTAAGCTGAACACACAGTCTCCCTCCATTCTGTCCTTTATGATAACTCATCCCCGTAACGTTGCCTTTGCCTCCATCTTCAGCAGCTGCATCAGGGTGAGGCCTCTCCTTCCAGAACCATGACACCATGAGCCCATGTCCAACAAGCAGCTACTCCTCTGGTGACAGATGCACACACTGATACCTTTTAGATGTTACTGTGGGAAAGCACTAATCTTACACTTACCTTTAGACTTATCTTTAATCAGGAAAATGTTTTTTTCCCTAAAAGTATATCAATCAGTACTCTTTGTGTTTATCTGTGCAAAATGTCTTCCTATCTATCTATCTATCTATCTATCTATCTATCTATCTATCTATCTATCTATCTATCTATCTATCTAGCTATCTATGCAGATATGACACCTTTAGTAACTTCAGTACATGACGTCATTCACATTTTGCAACCTTACGTTTTCTCTCTTTTACTGACAATTAAGATCGCTAAATATACTGTTGTTTAAATATAGCGTACTACATTTAGATTAAGCAGAATTACAAATATGCATTTATATAGTAGTAATAGTGTTCTAGTATTTTACTTTCATAGTTATAATTCAAGTTATAATTGTCTCACCGAAAATGTTACTTAAAAAGAACTACTACTAACCTGAAACTGTCACCTCGTCCAAAACGCATGAAGTGTTGAGGCGCAGGAATGACACGGTGCCATTTCTGCCGGAGACGTCGCGGACATTGGCCGCGACAAACACTGGGGAGGCAGCAGCGCAGATACTTGAGGAGCCAAAAGAAGCGCGTCGAGCTTTAATTCACAAAGTATCTGTGTCACGCCTGGCATAACTGCGGGAAAGCGCACATGACTGAAGGGTATCTAATTATGTGCAGGTTGGCAGGCATCTTTCCATCGCCCAGAGACGCCGCAAAACCATTATAAGGGCTTCCTCGCTGCTTCACAACTGCCATTTAATATTCACACACTGGCTCCCTTCAATCATTTTCAGTATTGTTTTAAGACCGCATCCAGTTCTTCCCTCATACATGGGAAAAACACAAGGATTTGTTATGAATAAATAGCACAACATAACCGAAGCCAGCGCACAAAAAAAGTGTTTCGTTGGTCAGAGTTTAAGGGTGGATAACGGTGCGGTTAATTTAGGAGTCGGTCCGTTTGCACGTGCAGTTTATGCAAGTTTTAAACTTTCAGGATCGGTGCATTAGACTGCAGGCACAGATCATGCAGTGCTGAGGCTTTAACCGTGAGCTCCTCTGAATAAGCCCAGCGATCCCCTTACCCAGGGGGGCTGATGAGTCCCAGCTATATAGGGTAATGCTTTTCATTATTTATTGTTTTTGTGCGTGTGTGTGTGTGTGTGTGTGTTTTTTTAGTACTTAATTAACATTGCTTTGAAATGTGCTTATTTCTTAGCCTCTCTCTTAGGGCTGTAGGACTAGATTTATATTTTACCCAAGGCAGTAAAGCTCATAATTGTAATTGACTTAAAATATTATTAATAATTAAAGCTAGTGGCAACATCAATTTATCAAGAGGTACACTGTATGATTTAAACTGTTAGTTTCGGTAAGCTTAAATACTTAATACTGGCTAGCAGGATTCTTATACATTTTAAAAGACATTGTTGAGAAATGTAATATTAAAGGAAGTGATTAAATAATTATGCGTTTTAACATGATATAGAACTGAGGAGTGATTTATTCTGATGCACATGCTGCTGACAGTGGATATATTCACTATAGTAGTGAATGAATGTTCGATTTCGATTAAATCCAGGCAACAGGAAGTTGGCGTGCCCTTGATTTTACCACTTCGGGGCAAGAAAGGAGTCCTACCACACACACACACAAACACACACACACATATATATAGTTAAACATACCGATGAGAGGTAGAGAGGCAGCGATTTACCTTAAGCCACTCTTGAGTGGTTCTCATCCCACTTGTTGCGGTCGCTTCCCACGGCAAGCAGTACTTAAAGAATGTTTTTTTAATTTTATTTTTTTACCTTTAGCTAGTCGAGGTTGTCGCCGGCACGCGTAATGTTGATTTTATTTTATGATTTTTTTTTCTTTCAGAAAATACCCTCTACACATTCAATTATTGCAGAATTGCTTCGGCATAGTTCAATACTTTCAAATATTAATGCTATGCCAAAATCTAATTTTGTTCAAAGTAATATTGATACTGTATTCCTATACAAAAGTTTATCATGTAAATTTGATGTGCATGCACAGCTACTTAGAGGGAACTAAGGTCTGTATCCTGTAAATAATGCCAAACCATTCAGACTTATAAATAACATGCTAACAGCATGACCCATGGCACGAAAGCACAGTTATACCTCAGAGAGCGTAAATATTTAGACAGTTTACATGCTGAATTGAATGACTTGAGAGCATTACCATGTGGCAGTTCAGATTTGGGTGATTTGGTGTGAGATCATATAAACATGCCTATAACAGTATAAAAAACCTGGAAAATGAGGGATCAAAGCAGGGATGGAGGAAGGGAGGGTTTAGGCCCCCATGAACCATAAGGGGGTTCGGTGGGGGGAGCCTGACCTCATGATATCGACAACTGACGCCTGGGTCCCAGAGCACTGCACACATTCCTCACTCGCCAGCAGCTTTCAGTATCTACTGAACCACCGCGGTGTCCATGTTCTAACCATGTGTATCTTGCGCATTCCTCAGCGGTGTCACATTTTCTTGAGCGGATGGTGGCGCTTTCATGTTCATACCTTCTGATCGTCCCCTACATCCAAACACCGAATCCTCTCTTGCCCCTTCACCGCCTTTGTTACTGTGTGGTGAGGGTACCGGTGCAGAATGGCTGCCGTCACATCATCCAGGTGGCGGGGGGCTACTCAGTGTCTCCCCATCGGTTCTGCAAAGCACTATGGGCGTCTTGAAAAGCGCTATATGAATGTGATACACTGTATGTTTTCATGCACTCATTCATTCACTTACATTTAAATGATACTTGTGCATTTTTCCACGAACCTGATCATAAGTGGTTAGAGGACGGATGGATGGATGGATTAACATTTCCCACAGGCATAGCGTGCTGCTCAGTATTTCTCTGTACGCAATACTGAACACACTCTGTATAATATTGGTACTCGTATTAGTACTATGCAGAATGCACAGAAGTATAAGCGTATATAAAAATACTAGAGTGTGTGCTGGTGCCGGCAAACCTAAAAAAAAAAATAGTTTGAGAGAGGAGGCTGATCCTGGAGACGGGACCAGGGGCGCGGCAAGAACAGCAGTACAGTGTGCAGGCCTGATGAGATCCAGCAGGGGGCGAGCGTCTCCCCCCCCCCCCCGCGCCCACCTGCCTGCCACCAGGCAAAAATAGCTCTCATCCGGAATGGCACATCTGTTCGCGGGCCCCCGTGGGGTCACCTCACGCGGCGGCGCTGGGAAGGGACGGCAGCCGAAAGGGGGACCTCGGGTGCGAGAAGATAGCCTCTGAAATGGCCTGGCTCCCGCTTCGCAGATTTATGGTCATAAACCGCTTTTATGTCGATGCCAGGGTGATGCCAAGTTTAATTATAGCGGCCCAAAGGTGTAGTCCTTCAACAACGCTCTTTGTAGCTCTACAACATGCTTTATTTTCCCTACACAGTAGCATGTGATATGACTGAGTGAAGTCTAAGCTATCGGACAACTGAGGTCATGTGACTGGCGGGTGCAGTGGGTGTAGCTGTAGCCGCGGGGGAGCGTGCAGCATAATCAAATGACCGCTTGATCTGTTTTTACTTGGAAAAAGGAGTCGTGAAGTCAATAGGAACAATAAAAAGAAATTTGTTTAGATGGTATAATGCACAGCACAATTAGCTTCTAGGGACTCTATTGCAGTTAGGTGATATTTGTACAAGGCGGGAAGGTATTTCCACTGAGTTTGCCATTTAGAATACGGATGGGTAACACTTTATTCAAGACCATGTTTTTATTCATAAAGCGTTATAAAGATGGCTATAAATGGCTATAAAGAGGCATAGTATATTATAGCCCTGGTTATTATGAATTATGACTGCCTTATGAAGGTCTCATCTATAATGCACTATGAATACCTTTATAATAGCATCCTTAATGCTTATACCAACCATTATAATGCATTATGAAGGTATTTATAGTGCATTACACATGAGAGCTTCATAGATCATTCATAATGCATAATAAACATGGCTGTAATGTGTTATGCTTTTTGATAAATATTTATAGCAATGTTTATAATGCTTTATGAATGCATTATTATTTGTTATAAACGTGTCTATAAATTATTAAAAGCATGGCCTTAAGTAAAGTGTTACAGACAGATGTTATCATTCAGAGAAGTTGTCTGTGCGTAGCTACGTGACATTTCATAAAACCTCTCTTCGCTTCTGCTTGCCTTTGAAAAGGGCCAGTTCGGCGCCGCTGTCTTCTGGCGGCTCAGGGCCTGAGGAGGATCCTGTGATTTATGTATGTTTTTGTCCCTCTGCCGTCTGTCGCACGTTCGACTGAGCGGACGTCTCTCGCCACAGCCGGGCGAGTGACGTGGCGTGAGTGAGCCTCGCTCACCTGCCTTCCTGGGCGCATGGCCGCTTGTGCGTTTGCATGTAGCTGACAGTTTGTCCTGCGATGTAATTGGCATGTATGGGAGCATAAGCGTGCTACGGCTGTAAACACCCGTAAGCGTCTACCTCCCCTCCAGCGCGTCGTCTGAGTCTCATGTACGCACTCAGAACACATTTCACTTCTCTCACTCAAACCTCTTGTCTCCCTGTGAACTGCACTTCCCCGTGTGGCCTGTAGGGCTCTCCTTTCCCCTGCTGGAGCCACACTTGATCTTCCTGCCAGTTTTCATCACTGTAGTTCTCTCAAGGTTTCTTCTGCTGCCGATCTTGGAGGCTCTTGTTCTGCTCATACCTGGTGGGCTTCATACTTTCTTCCAAAAAACCTGGAATATTTCTACGCCGGTGCTTTTTGGTCCCTCTGGGCTCTCTTTCTTGACCTGCGAGTCTCCCTTTCACCATTCTTACCTTTGTAGCATTTCCTAGCTATGCTGATGATGGTTGTTTTTTTCGCCTCTTATCTCAGTTTCCTGATTCCTTGGGTTTTGTATCACATCTTAGTGTGTCTGTCGGATATCTTGTATGATGTATTCCCAGCGTCGCCTTTAAAGCGAACTCCCTCGCAGCGAGCAGGAAAGCTTCCCGGTTTAGCGCTCGTAGACATAACCGGGAGCACATTTAAAACCAGGAGAGAGACCTTTCATGTCGGACTCATAAGCGAGACACTCCGTATAAAATGCTTCAGTTAACAAACTGAAACAACTGTTAAATTACTGGTAACAGCAGATTATGCAACTTTTGTCTTTTTTTGGTTTTTGTAATTTTTCCCCGCCGTGTTAGTGAGCTTATCCTTGGAGACTATTCAGATCCTCCATATTTTTTTTTTTCTGGAAATATAAACCCCAAACGGTGCAGAAAATAAATCCACCAACGGGCTGACGAAGGGATAACAAGCAGCAAATCAGGATACAGCCCCATTAAAGTCACTTTCAATTCACAGGCCCACAATCCTCTTCAGAAGTTCATTCGAGTGTGTCTCATGCTTTGCTTCCTGTAACTTCAGGTGTGATCTGCCCCCTCCCCCACCCGGGTCCCCCGCTTAGCCTGTTGTCACTCTTCCGTTTCCCTCCCGTTTCCTCCGGACTGGCTCTCCCGCTCCTCGCTCTGCTAACCATGATCTTAATCTCCAGTCCGTCACTTCTTGCCACACCCCCTCTCGCCCCCGAGTTCCGCATCCGCAGGAAATCTCGCCCCTTCCATCATCAGCTGACAACTTTTGCCATATTTTCATACCCCTGTCTTTAAACCTCTGTATTTCTCTTGTCCAGGTGCCCAGAAGTGACATGATTGCTTTTTTCATCTCCAGTCCTACAATCCTCACTTAGAAATGAAAAACAAGGTCTATCTCTGAATTACCTCTGCTTTTTAAAATAAATTTACACTTTTAATATTGTTAGCTGAGCCAGGCCATATTACAATTACAATTTTAAATGCAATTTCATTTATTAAACAAATAAAAAAAAAATAAGGTAGGAATTTTATTCATATTGATACTAAGTATAAATTTACTTAGTTTAATTTCTTGTTCTTCTTGTACTTGCCCAGATTGTTTCTTCCGACTTTCAGGACCCAGAGTCCCAAACAGGGACGGATACAACTGGTACGCAAGTACGCATTCGCCTTTAAAACGATACGTGCGACAATCGATTCTTTGTAAAATGCACTTATTTTTATTTAATTGTACTTATTTTACGTGCATTTGCGCTGCTATGACAAAAATATTACCTTGCATTTTAACCTGTATATCGCAAATGAAGTAGAGTTAGCATATAAAGATTGAGATGCATTATATTTTGTTTTCAAATCAATACACATAAAACAAGTATGCATTTACACTGTTACCACAATCGATTGTCGCACGTATCGTTTTTATAGGTGAATGCGTACTTGCGTACCAGTTATGTCCATCCCTGGTCCCAAACATCTTCCAGCGCCTATGTGTGTAAGTAGCCGGCATGTTCTCCCAATGCTGTGTCACTGGCTACACTGGTTTCCTCCTGCAGGAAATGTGAATTGGTGAATGTAAATCATGGGTAGGCAATGCATGTTACAATGCATTATGCAACATGTAATAACAAATGCAACTAATTTTCATCACATAATGCGATGTTATTACATAATGACACACCGTCAACGCATTAATGTAATAACACTGCATTATGTAATAACTTGACAAAATTTATAAGCTAATTTATAATTTGATATTGTAACATTACCCTATTATTATTATCATTGTCTTCATTATTTTTATCATCATTCAATTGGTTACATTCTGTCGAGTTATTACATAATGCAGCATTATTACATAATGATTTATTACAAGGCAGCCCTGATCCTGCAGTGCTGGTATCCAGCAGGTTTTCCATCCTACCTGGTCTCTGCTGAACCACAGCTGATCTCAGGCAGATAGTAACTCATCAGGTAGGATAGAAAACCTGACGGATGCCGACACTCCAGGATCAGGGTTGCCGACTCCTGCTCTAAATTGTCCTTAGTTTGCGCCCTGAAATGGCCTGGCATCCCATCCAGCGCCCACCCCTGCCTCATGCCCCCTGCTTTTCAGATCCTCCAGGAAGCTCCTGACCCTAGAGAATGAATGATAAATGATAAAACTGATAATCTTACGTTTTTGATGGGAGAAATGGGATGGGACAAAAACTTGTTGGGAGTTTTTGATGCTTTTGTACTTATTTTTGTTAGTTAGGAATCTACTGGTGTGTAATGGGGAAAGCTCAAGGTTCAAGGTACTTTATTGTCCTCAGCAGCAGTGTACACATACATAGTGTGATGAGACAACATTTCTCCATGGACCGAGGTGCAACAAACATTGATATATAACTAGAGTACAATGTGCACACAGACGAGAACAACACTAAACAGTGCAATGTTCAATATGCAATATAGGGCTTTCTGTACACATATTTTAAATATAACCAGCACATTCCCATTGTCTGATTTCATCCACAAGATATATAAGATAACAGGTTTGATTTGGAAATATCAGTGTGGGGCTGATTTCAGCAGACGTGTAGCCCCCCCCCCCCCCCCCCCAGCCATTATTACAAACTGCCTGCATGCAGCGGTGGGTCACTTCTTCAGCTTTACAAAGTTCACGTGCTAAAGCTCGGTTCCTGAATCCAAAAGAAACACACTGTGAAAGGTTAAAGAGAAAAGCGAAGTGCCGTTCTGTGCCTAGAAATTGTTACAGTCATTTTCAAAGGACCATCTGAGAAAATGACTGTTTTATCAATATTTCATACCTCTAACAGAAAATATAATGACTAGACTTTCTTCTGTATTTAATGATAAACAAACAAATAGCCTTTTCTTTTTTTATTCATTTGTTTGTGGTTACTGCTGAGGATCTCTTTACTTTCACGTAAAATTTCACGTAATTTTTATCCGCTCAAAACGAAAACTTCTATCAGTACATCATCTGAGAAATCCCGTCCATACCTTTGAGAAAAAATCTTTCAAATACGTAATTTAGTTTTAGCAATTGCGATGGACACATTAGACATAACTTGAATATTCATATTTCTGTGTCGGAAGCTATTTTGAATAATGCTCATAGCTAGGTCTGCTGAGAGGCTACCGAAGTGCATTTCATTTTTTTTTTTCGTTTTGTTTTTGGGAAGCGGGCTAAATCGCTTTATTGTGGCATGATTTACATACTTAATCTTAGCAAATTTGCCACAAGTCAAGAATAATTTATGCCTGCAATCAGCTAAACATCTGTGCTGTTTTGTAATTTGCGCGCAGGCTGGCTTCGTAAATCTGATCCTGGGTGGCACAGGGCAGGTTCTTCCTGCTCCTGCTCACCATCCTCCAATGAAAATATCCCAAGAAACGCTGCCGTCTCCAGCTTCTGTTTTTCCCTCGGCTGGCTTTTCAACGTCCCTGAAATGCCTGTGAATTGCTAAAGGCCATTTTTGTCAAAGAAGCAAATTTGTCAGAAGGGAGGCACTGTGTGTCAGGACTGGAGCGACACAAATTAATCTGAATTTGCGTTCTTTTTTAATGAGCTGATGTTAATTGTACAGCAGTAATAAGTTGCCTACGTGTGCAGTGAGTGTAGCTACATGTCATTTATTAAGGGTGTGCGTGAAAATCTGTCCCCAAAAGAAAAAAACTGGATTTTCGGTGTGGGGTTTCGAAACCTGCCCTCTGTAGGCCTGATCTGCCATTGCACCCTTGAGTCACTTCAGTGGATTGAGTTACACTCTCCACTCAAATCAAAAAATCAATCCATCCATTCATTACTGAACACTGCAGGGCTGCAGTGAGCCCGAGGGCAAGCCCAGGAATCACAGGGCACCTAGCAGAAGATCCTGTATGGGGCGCCAATCCACTGCAGGACACACACACACACACACACACAGAAAATTTAGAGATGCTAGTAATCACTATTTGTTGGAACCCCCCCTCCGAAATTTGTTTGCTGCCGATCAGGCATGTAACCAGGTACAAAGCTTATGAGTTTGAATCTCCTTCAAAATATATTCTTGCCCCTCGTAACTCCCCCCCCACCCCCCCAGGTCTGTCAGTAGGGTTACTGGTCCCACCCACAAAATTTATTTCCAGCTAAAAGCCTGACCAACATCATCTTTCTGGATGACGTATTAATTTACTACTTTGCATATTGTAGCCCTTTGATCCCCAGATCATTCTAGAGACACGCGGGGGAGTCCTTGGTAAAAAACTGCATGGGGCCCTAAAACTCCCCCAGCATGCTAACATTCATTACCTTTATTTTACTGTGAAGAGTAAATTAATAACATCAACAAAGAAGATTTAATAAGAATAAGATCTTATTGTCACTTTTCTGAAAAACCGAATGCACAAACAAAGCAGATTTGTCGCTGCAGTGTGCTATGTAATCGGCCGTCCTCGGGGGCCCCCTCCCTCCCAGCTCGGGGCCCCAGCCCATTGCCTGCCCTGCCTATCCTGTCACTGTGCCTCTGTTTCTATCCAAGCTCACTAGGTGTGAAGTAACTAAACGAATGGTTTTGGGAGCACAAGGTTCAGTTTCCCTCATTAACATCCACTTCTTGCCTCGTGCCGACGCTGCAAGTGACATCATCGCATATACGGACAGACGGAAACTGAGCATCTAGCAGCTGTCCTCGCCCCCATCCTAGGCTTCACTGCATGGATGAGGCCTCCTCCTCTTCCTACCACAGCTAAAAATAAAGCCCGGCATTATTCCGCAGATCTGGTCTCCAGACTAAACTTTTCAGAACAGTTTATGCAAAAGTCAAAAGGCCAGGACTGCAGCTGGATCCGCCGGCCAGGAGAACACGACCTGCGGTCTGTCAGTGCTGACAGGAGACAGTGAAGCAGGACCAGATTCAATCAGCTGTCAATCAGCCCGCATGATTAATGCCCTGGAACACATACTTAAGCCATTAAAGCCGTTACACGTTTGAAGTTCAAAACAGGGGGGGGGAAAAGGCAAGGGATTGTGTTTGTTGAAGTTAGAATCACGGGAAGCTGTACTGTGATTTTCTGTAGAGCGCCGCCGTTAGCCTTCACTGTTTTCTTCTTTGCTGTATAGCATTACCCAGAGTCCGACTTCGTGCCCAGGCGGGTTTATTTAGAGTAATATAAAACAGAATCTCTCTGCAGACATGGCAGCCCAGAGCCCGTCTGTCAGTGGAAAAATCAAAAGTTGCACCATTTAGCTTCAGCATGAAGATTTTTAGGTTTTAGCCCACATCAGATTCCTCACTATGAGTCATTTTCTGCATTTTCTTGCAGTGCATGCTGATGGGACACCTTCTAATTTTTCCCTCTATTGAATAAGAATTGATGGGCACCCCCGATTAATGCTCAGGTTTAACGTGGCTTCACCCTCCCCAAAATCTCTCTGAATTTGCGGATGGAGTCACCTATTTGCCCACCGTGACCGCAGCTGATGACCGGCGATTGGGGAAAGTGATCTGGCGATGCCACGGCGGCAGAGGGATACCGTCTGGGCCGAGGCGTGTTTATCCGGGTTTAAGCAGAGCCAGGCACACATGGACATGTTTACCGCCCCCGTCCTCTGGCTGTCGTATTACAAACGATATGGTACCGACCTCTCGCTGACGTTAATAGAAGTCCCGGCTTTTTTTATGGGAACAAATCGCAGCATGCTGGTGTCTTTTCAGAAAGCATCTCGTAACAAAATTTCCATTTCCAGCTGCACAGGAGTATTGCTGTCAAGTATACAACAGTACCCAGATGCAAAAAAAATAAAAATCCCCAGAGTTAATGTGTTAGGGCTGTACGTCATAGTTATTCAAATTCACTTCGTAACATATTTTCACTTTTACTTTCACCTAATAGTATTTTATTTTACTTCTCGAAAATTGCAATTAAGTATTCTCCAGCCAGCTGGCACTGCACAGAGGAATAGCATAATACATCAGGATGTAGCTTATGTCCTTATTTAAAAATTCATGAAGGACAGGTAAACAGGAATGATCAGCAGTTCAGTGTCAGGGTGAAGGCAGGGGACAGGAAGACCCCTCCATTCCTACACGCTGAGTAATGTATGGGGAGCCATTTCCATCTTCCAGAAGATTCAAGCCGCCGCCATTTACATCGCCTTTAAAATGTCAAACAAATAGCATTTCCAGGGACTGCATATTTCCATGAAGAATAGATAATGGCTTTCAAATGTTTTTTTTTAGTCATTATTTTATCCAGATCACACTTGGCATCTGTTAATGTCAGTCTTTTGCTTTGATAAATTTCATAAACTGTTGCTTTCCTCATCTGTGACTTTTAAAATGAGTCACAGTCCATTACTTCAGAGTCTCTCACTTCTGAAACATGAACTATTAAGTGTTTTTTTCAAACTGAAGCACTAGCTATAGTGAACATTGTCGCAGTGCACATCTCCTTCAAAAGATGCTTTTGCCATATGATCACCGGCGGTCTGCATCTAATTTATATGCATTAAGTGCCTTTGTTCAGATTGTTAAGTGAAGGTGAACTAGGTGCTGAATATTCTAAACTTCTGTGATTATTATTATTATTTTTCAATCCAAAGTTACGGTTGGCTAATAACGGCACACGGAACATATGGTGGTAGCCTGGCAATGTTCTTCATTAAATATCCACTTCTGTGGTTCGTCATGATTCATGGCCTCAAATTAACTGAAGATACCATTTTTAAAATGAAATTCAATTACGGCAAATGCCGAACTAGCAAGATCTTTGTGTTGAAGTATCATAGGCATGGGATACTCTACAGTCATGCTATAACACTGTTAAACAAGGATAAAATATTATTGTTACATAAGAAAGGCTTTCTAAGGTTTATGCTAATGCAAACAGATAAGTCAGGTATCCCCAGATATTTTTGTATATATGTGCTATACAGAGGTTGATTTGCTGAGTCTAAATTGGCCCTGTAGTTGTGTGAGTGTATGTGTGAGAGTGTATGTGTGTGAGTGTGTGTGAGTGTACGCCTTGTGGTGTGTTGGTGACTGCCCAGGGTTGGTTCCCACCTGCGCCCATTGTTCCCAGGATAGGCTCTGGTCCCCCCCGAGACCCCAGTTGGGATTAAGCGGTTTCAGAAAATGGATGGATGGATGGATGGATGGATGGATGTGCCATACAGTATACTATACACAAGCTAATGCACTTAAGATTAACATTAACATTATTCATCCCAGGGGAAAATATAGAATAGATACTTAATTATACTTTCACGCTCCCTCTGGTTTTATATCCACAGTTATGTGAAGTTCCTGTTAACAAACCTGCAATTATTTATTCTGTTCACGTGAAAATGGAATATATAGTAAGTTTTTAAAGTACCAAAATAAATATTGTAAACTTTACAAATGTAATTGTAACAGGGTGTCATGACACGTGAGACAATGGACTGAAGCAGGCAGGGGGGTTTTTATTGTAACCAAGCTGAACAGAACAGCTCAGGGAATGAATAACAAACAGGTCCACAAGGGGCGACATTAATGACTGGACTGGGGCTGATGAGACAAAACAGGGACTTATATATAAAGACTAATAAGGGGCCACATGCAAAAGGCGCATAAGGGAGGAGACAAGAGGAGGAGGCAGACGTGGTGGGCAGGACGTAACACAGGACACTTGCTGTTTAACTAATCAGAAGCAAACCTACTTACAATTAAGAAAAACCCATGAAAAAGGCAGTGTTCTGACTGCAGATTTAGTCCACACATCTTTCATGAATGTATTTCACCTTACTCATGGCGGTGGTCTTCATTCCCCAGTTTGGAGTCCATCGACAGCTTTTTTTGAAGACTGCAGAGAGTCCGTAGTATCTCCTTCCAGTATGGATCAGCGCGCTCCGCTTTTCAGCAGGGACCCCGTGAGTTATGGGCCTGTTCCGGTACTTAGCAGGGCCGGACCGCTGCTCCTCTCCCGAATCACATTGCCTCGACTCAGCTTTTGATGTTCTCCTGCGGGCCCGCTCTGCTCTGCTCTGCCAGGTGCTTCTCCTTCCTCCGGGGGCACACGGCCAATCCGCATGCTTTTTGTTGCTGATCTAGCACCGGTTCTGTAGGTGAAAGGTGGCGATGAAAGACACCTTCTGCGAGGAAACTTTGATGCGGCCTGGGCCCTTCGCTGTTTCAGGCTTCTTTGGATCTTTGTGTGTGCTGGTTCAGTCAAAACGTGCAACACAGATTTCCAGTCTGGATTACGAGAACCCACAGAAATATCCACACGTTAGAAAACGCTTTTCGTGACACTTTACGTGTGGAAGCACAAATGATGCAGTATTATGTTATTACTTATGAATAAATTAACCACAAACTAAGTCTTAGTTACATAATGATCTCCTGTTTGTTCACGATTAATGAACTGTGACGCATCTTTTATCTCAAGCAGTTATTAATTTGTTACTCTCTGTGAACTTCTGAAGGAACTACTAAGGAACTTCTGAAGGAGCAATTAATGAATAATGCAAGTGAAATATTTATCTCATGTTTGTCCATCATCAATGAACCATGACACGTCATTTATCTCAAGTAGCTACTACAGTATATTTGTTCATGATTTGTACTTCAGTAGTAACTTAGTTACTACTGAGAACTTCTGCTCCTTCAAGTAAAGTCTTTCCACGCTTTTACTAACCACCATTTATTTGTATTTCTGCGTATATGTATTTGCAAACCTCAAATGCAATTGACACGCTCCACATCTAGGGAGTAATTATTGGTTACTCAGGTGACCATTCTGATGTCATAATGGGGCCTATTTATGTTTGCCCGCATAGCCTCGAACGGCTGGCTAAATGAGTATCAGAGGGTGTTGTATGCATCCTGGTCCATTTGGATCGACTTACTGAATGGATTGATTCCATTTCAAGCCCATGGTATATAAGTCGCTGAAACTGAGCCAGAAAAGTCCTACAACCCCTCCCCCACCGCCATTGCCACCACCCTCCAGCCCTTCCCAAAAATTGAAAACAGTGAAGGGTTCGGTTGTGGATGGATTCTGCCTGGGGTGACGAAGTCCCCCCTGCCGTCATCTGGTCACGCTAGCTCGGCTGCTGCGGCGGATTTCGTAAATAATTATCGCTAAAGCCAAGTGCAAAGTGAGGAGGGGGGAGAAAGTAGCCTGGGCTTTGCTTTCACTGCACTCCGTCCGCGACCCCAATCCAAGCCAGAGAGGAGCCCTTGATTAATCACACTGCACATCTCTCCCGCGATGGCAACCATCCAAACTAAATTTAGCCTGTGCTCATCCCTGAGGTCAGGTGCAGGCAATGTAAACTTTGGAAAGTTTACACTAGCTGATGGACTCACTGCTACATGTAGTTAAGCTCGCTAGATGCTGGGGCAACATTAATAGTAATTTTTAAAGGTCTTTTAAAGGGCCACCCCAGACAGCCAAGTCCCCTAGAAATACATATGGTGGCAAGGTGAAGGGGTGACCACATATTATTGCCCTTAGTGTTGACACCGAAACTTTCCATCTGTGTAAAGAGATCTAGGAAATTGTCTATGGCAAGGGAGTTTCTAGCTATTGCAAAGATCAGGGGCTAAGTCAAGTTTACCTGGGGCTTGACTTTTTTGTTATTGAAGGAGAATAATTGGCATCGGGGCTTAAAATACTTGGGGCTATAATGACCTAGCGACACCCATGGTCTATGGATAAAAGAAACTTCTGTAATATTAATTTCATTATACGCCATTTCTTTACATGTGAAACAATGGTGCAGCTCAGCGATTAAACTATTTGCTTTTGTGTTTCTTACATGGGGGAGGGGGGGGGGGGGCATTTACCACAGATCCTGAAGGACCTTTACAGGAATTACTGTAGGAATCATGTTTGTCATTCACATATTGTAAAGATCAGGGGTGGGAAAGTCAGTTGCCGAAAGGCCAATATTGGCCATTTGCAGCACGACCGAAGTTAACATTTAATTAATAACAGTATGATCCAAACTTTGCAGCTATTTAGATGAAATCTTTACTATAAATAAAATAACATTAACGAATGTGAATGAATAAAACCGAACAATAAAAACCATTCTGAAGATAGAATTAAATCAAATGCATCCACCGGGCCGATGAAGCATTACTCGTTGCTTTTATCTGGCATCATCCACTGGATTTTTCTTTTAAATGAGAAACAGGTTGACAACTAAAATTATTTGCTAACTTGCTGCTGTTGGACTTGTGGGTGGGGGAGGGGTGGGAAGAGGAATGGTGACATGCAGACTCACAGGGGATGATCTCTACTTCCCGGTTAGGGCTGTAGCCGGTACACGTGTTCCTCATGTCCCGTTCCATTACATAACCGTCAGTTCAGCGCGCACAATAAAATGAATAAATACACTTCATGACACAGGCGGAACCTAAATTCACTAGTAGAGGTTCAACACAGAGACATGCTAATTGTGGCTGTGAGTTGGTTATAGCTCATTCTGGTTACAGTCAGTCTTATTCTGCAGTTTGGGAACATTGTCGTTTCCAAACCAATTACAGCAACATTGGAGAAAGGGTAGTTGATATAACCAACACTGCCTGTCAACTCTCTTGTACCGAAATGTTGCTGGATCATGCTGCTCATGAGTTCACTAGGGGCCAGGCAGTAACAGTCTCTGCAAGTTAGTCTTCCTGTGTTATTTAATGCGTTTTAGCCAGAAAATTAAGACCGAACTTACAAACAGAAACTTCTTTACTTACAAACTTTCAACTTACGAACTTTGAGACATACGAATGAAGAGGACTGTAAGTCCAAATTGTGTTCATTGGGCTCCCAGCTCCCTTCCGCAACATCAGATTTTTTTTTTCTGCGCGCTAATTCCGCCTAGTACGACTTCTGCCCGCTACTCCCGCCGCGCAGCAGCGTAGCGTGCGTACTCCCAGCATCCTAGTTCTTTGTACTTGCGTATAGCCTTAAAATGATGTTGAATAATGACTTGCGAACATATCAACCAGCATGACTTACGAACATTATATATTTCATTTATCTTACACATTTATTTTACAATGTACAAAGAAGCATTGCTTAGGTTACGTTATTCGGAGACATTGCCTCTGGTTCATAATTGTTCCTGTTTGCATTTGTAGTTTTAGTAATAAATCGTTTCAAAACAAATAGTTTTCCCTGTACCAAAATTGCACACAACCGTGACCCCAAAACAGAGGTTTCTACCGAACCATGAATTTTGTGTACCTTTACACTCCTATTGGCGGGCTATTTTTAACAGAATATCAAAGTTATTTCACAAGCTGCAAAGAATTGTGCCCTGGGCCAGATGTGGCCTTCGGGCCTTGAGTTTGACACATGTGGTCTAGATAGCTGTTTTTTTCTGATGCTTAAATGAGAAATAATTCCAGAAAAAAATATTTCTTGTTCTAGGAACGGCAGAGCCGTAACACTATTCAGATTTAATATACCTGCAAAACGTAAGTCATATCGCACGTTACTCGTTTTCATGATAAATTGGTTTTTAGATGTACCAAATGTCAAGCTATTTTATGTGTTGAAAAATATGCTGGTTCAAAAACTGTTACTGTATCATGAGACGATGATGAAACGTTGACAATGAGATGAGCTGTTGCGTTATGTTATGTGTGATGCCCGGCTCGTCTGATCCTCGTGTGTGCCACGCCCCCTGATTATCCTCGTATGTGCCACGCCCCCTGATTATCCTCGTGTGTGCCACGCCCCCTGATTATCCTCGTATGTGCCACGCCCCCTGATTATCCTCGTATGTGCCACGCCCCCTGATTACCCACATGTGCTTCCCTGATCTTGCCCAGCTGTGTCCACTTATTTGAGTCCATGTCTTGCCTGAGTTCTTGGTCCGTCATTGATGTTGGTGAGTCTTAGTGCTGTTGTTCCGTCCTGCCCTGCCCGTACCTTAATAAATCCCCAGTTTTCCCCCGTATTTCGCCTCCTTGCCTGCTTCCTGCCCGCTTGCCTGCCTGTGCACTCACCCGCTTTACCCGCGAACTCAAAACAGTTACTCCTTCACAGTATGTTGTGAGATATTCCAATGTCATGATTCAGTCAGAATGCCGGTATGTGAAGCAAAGGGTTTTGGGTTAATATGGCATCACAATTGTTGTTTAGCACCCAAAGTAAAGTTAGATGAAATGTTGGTCCTCAGACAAGACAGATTACTGGGCAGTTTAGACCATTTCAGCTCCAGACTAATGAGGCTGAATGCTTACTTTTCTCTCTGGATATAAAACCTGGCCAAAGTTTTCCCCTCTAAATGACTTCTGCAAGTAGCGTTACCCACTTATTAGGGTCATATTTTACCTTTTTCATATTTCATATTTTGAGTTTTAATAACAATGCCGTGTAGCACTTGGCAGTATTACTTAAGCCTCGAGAAAGAACTTTCCACTGAAGGTATTTTGGCCACAAGAAAAAAAAAATCTGGAATTACGTGGAATGACCCTATGATAATATTCTGAAGAACTACTGTATTTTCTGTAGTTATTCACAGATAATGTCCCCACAGGGATGTCCAGCAGAAAGAGGGATAGGAATAAATAAGAAGTAAGTACACTGTGTAACCATGGCCTGCAGCTATTAGCATTAGTTAAATTTAGCACCAGGTGCCTTGATGCTAATTCAGTTGCTAAGCCTTTTGCACAGCTCACCAATTCCAGTTAACTCTGGTGGGTATTGTTAACATAACACCTACCCATCTGCCATCTTCGGGCTGATTTACACACAGAGAGCTTTGCGCTCAGGCTAGCGCAGGCTGACAGCCTGTTAGCGGGCCTTACTGCTGAAACGGAGGCCTCGTATTAACTCGATGAAGACATCCGGCGTAAATCCGTCCTACTCGCCCGCAGTTTTGCTCAGATTGTGACCTCTAACTGAAAAACAGAATGCTAGCTGTGTTACTGTGCGCCCTTCCCAAAGGAAAATAAAGTATTGTTATTCGAAGACCAACCATTCAGGCTGCCACTTCAGTGAATCAGTACTTAGTTCCACATACTTTCATTTCAGGGGAGGATTTAAGGTCATTAACTGAACACAGGGGTGTATTTTTCATCTTAAGGTAAGGGGCAAGATATGGGGGGTATCATCTTCTGTGAAAAATGGGGGGGGGGTTATAAAGGGTAGCTCAAATCATCATGGTGGGGGTGCAAATATACTATATGTGTATGTATTTGGTAAAAGGCACCCCCCCCCACACACACGTACCATCATCTTAAAGCCCTCACTGTCTAGTTTAAGGAGCAGCAAGACATAATGAAGTGGCCTGTATTGTATGATAGATATGAGCAAAAATATGAAAAAATGAAATTACTGTATCTCATAAGGTTATAAATACGAAAGCATATCTCTTCAAAGTCTTATTATAAGAATAGCAAAAACAGGACCATCCAGATAAAACGTAGCATTAGCGCTGTAGTAAAAGTGTCCGCTTGTATAAATGTGTATTAAACAGACAAGTTAGTTACATCTATTTCACATTTACTACAGTGCTTGTCATGCAGTAACCCCCCCCCCCCCCCATGGCCTGATACGCTTCGCTGTGGCACCCATCTTCCCTATAAAGTTCACAGTTTACAGTAGGAGGGGAACAGGCCGTGTTGGGGGGGGTCAGAGGATGGCTTCGCAAACATCACTATCTCCTCATCTCCCAGACGAATAAATCTCCTCCGACCCCCACACTGCAGTGTGCTCCAAGGCCCCGCATCTGGTCCCCATTAAGCCGGTGCTGTCTCTCCTGGTGGGGTGGCCCCCACCCCGATGTGCCGGCAGGCCCCACATGCATCCACCCCATTGCCCCCCCCCCCCCCCCCCAACACTCACTTTTCATGGCTCCCACTTCATGTGGCTTTCCTGAGCTGGGCTTCCAGTGGAGGTTCTAGGACCGTTTCAACTGGGCGGGGGAGGAGGGAGGGGGGGCAGACTGGGGCCAGTTGTTCTCATAGGGGGGCAGATGCGTTTGACCTTAATGTCCCCCATGTAATACCTACACTAGATTGCCAGCATTAAAAAAGATAATTTTGAAAAGTAATTTTTGCAATGCTTTGCAGTCTCATTCTATAGTTTTTACAAATACGTTACTCACTCTGATATCTTGCTTCAAAAAGCTTTTTTTTTTTTTTGTCAAGTTCGCTTTTCACCAGCTGAACTGACTCAACCACCCGAGTTAAGAGTCCGTCAAGAAAATGTGCGTACGTTTGTGTTTCGCTTTTAGCCCAGATACAGTATATAAATGTAAATAATATATATATATATATATATATATATATATATATATAAATGAAATAGTAATATAATATAAATAATAAATGTAAATAGTAATAATAATAATAATAATAATAAATTTATTTCAAACCCAAATAGCATTCCTATTTAGGGGAGTCACAGGGGGGCTTGCATGTTATCGTAGGGGCACTGCCCCCTCCCCAGAACTGCCCTCGGGGCTCTCCACTGTCCTTATACCTCACGAACCCCCAGAAAGGCTACGTGGACGACACAGCCGTGACCTCATCCCCCCACCGTGTGTCTGCCTGCTGCGACACACCCTTCATATTCCCAAATCGACGATCACCTAAAACAGATTGATGGCGATGCCACGTGAGAAACAGGGAACAATTCTCGCATTTTTATGTGACCGTCCAAAACAGTGCGAGATGTTTCAGAGAAACGTTCAAGATTCACGTGGAAGAACAAGTTTCCAGGGCGTATTCGTATGTGGTTCCGAGTGTGAGTCACACTTCAGTCGAGTTGGAAAGTAAATGGGTGGCTTTTCGCTCTCCTGGCCCCCCAGGGAGGAGACAAAGACAGGCAGGCAAGCAGAGGTGTGAGGGCGACCCTGTGGCCCCTCCCCTCCCTCCCTCCCTGCGGGCAGACCCTCAGAGCGTACGGTGTGACACTCAAGGCCGCCTCTACACTGACAGTCGCATTACCCCACTGTCACACGCACAAAGCCGCGCATGGATGCGGCAGCACCGTTTGCCAGACAGTTGATTACACAGCGGCGGTACAAGGGGCCATTTCAATCTTTGCATCTCATTGCTGCGGTTTCAGGCCGGCAACGGAGGCCAGAGATGGAGGCACTGGAGGTGGTGCTCGGGTTTAAACAAATGCGCTGTGTTCTCATTTAAACCGCAGCTGTGACCCATCTCAGAGGACTCAGGGGAGGAGCTTACCTTGCCGCTGAACTTACCACCAGTTTTTACCGTACTTTACCAGTTCACGCTGCCGCTCTTATCTCGAAAAGCCCAACGGGAGTCAAACAACATCTTGCGGAGACAAAGGGCTGGTTCATTACGACTGTGCGTCAGATCTCCCCGGAAACGGCATTCCCGCCCTGCTCGGCGATCTCGCTCTACCGCGGTGAGGACACACGAGACGAGAGGGCGCACCACTTTTCCAAAGCTGTCTGGATCGTTCCGGGCCTCCTCGTAACGACGTCCCAGGGCCCCTCTCCGCCCGTCGAGCGAGTCAGCGGGGGAGGCACAGCAGGGTCACATGCTGGCAGGGGTGCGCGGGAGGCTGTCCGCGCCGCTAAGAGGATTAGCACGAGAAAGGAGACGGGATTTGTACCTGCTCTTACAACATAAAATAGATTTATTAAAGAAGTCTGCTGCTGATTAAAATGCACGGGCTGTACGCGTCTGCGCCTCGTATGTGGAATCTGGACAGCAGAAATGGGGAGCATTTTGTTTTGTCAGCTGGTACTCAACCCCAACTCCTCCCTGACCCGGGTTCACGGAAACACAGAGCTTTCAGAAAAGACTGGCTAGGGAGGGTCAGTTTCCTCCCCATCCCACAACCCCCCATCCCCCTCGACTAACCTGCAGCCCCCCCCCCCACTCAGTCATAACCCTCTCCTTCCATGTCTGGCTTTGCCCCAGGAACCTGATCCTCACGGCCTATGACATGATCCAGACAGCCTGCAGTCCAGGCCCAACACTTTCTCCATGAGAGCCAGGCAGTAAAACAAAAAAATAAATGTCTGCACCTAAATCGCTAACATATGTTTCTCGTGGCCCACGGGGCCTTCGTGGGCTGCGCGGCGGACCCCAAGAGCAGCGCGTGTACCCCCAGCCTCTGCCCCGCATGCCGTTACTGTGTATTGCATTACACAACTGCCATCTAGTGTAAATACCTGCTCTCGGACACTTCGCTTCTTCCCTAATAAAGACAATGCGCTTCAAACAGTCGAAAAAAAGTATAAAGCACTGTTTTCCTCAAGCTCCTTTTCTTGTCCGAGCGTCCAATACCGATGGTTCTTTAAATGAAACTTTTCTTCTTTTGAAAATATTAAAACCTTTAAAAAAAAATCTCACCACACTTTTTTTTCTCTTCTTTTTTTTTTATCTTTTAACATGAGCTTCACGTTTTTCGGTGATACCCGAATGATAAAAAAGGCTGTCACATCAATCCGTGGCTGACTCCCCCGGCCCCGGCGAGTGCAGAAAAGGGAGACAGCTTGCTCACAGTAAAGCCCATCTCCCTCTGGGAACCAGAGCTGGCTTCCATATTCAAACAATACCATGCTTTGAACTTCACACCGCTCGCCAGCAATTTCTCTGGTAATAAATCTCCCATTAACTACGGAAAGGTCCCCCTCATAAGCGCAGAGTGTCTCTTTTCGCGTCAGAAGGAGGCAAACCGTGGGAGACACTAATTCTGAGCCACACCATTGAAGGCTGATCTTAGAAGGAGGCCACACTTATTAATAGCTCCTATACTGTACAGGACAATGAAGTCAATACACACAAAAGGACTGTCGTTATCAGAGCAACAAACCGCGTCTCCGTAAAGACAATTAACCGACACATGACAGCAACTAAAACACAAATAACCAGTGGATAATTATACAGAATTACCAATGCCGGATAAATTAGGATCAGTAATAATGAGTCGTCGCTCACATTTTCCCCTCCGTTTTTAATAAATTACATTATCACTTTTTAAAAAATTTTGTGAACGTAGTTTTGTTACCATCAATAATACACAGGTACCTAAAACTGCCTTGAAGCGAAGCAACTGGAGACGAGGTTCCCCTTACGACTCGAACGTCAGCCTGCATTGAGTCGTCACGCTTATTTTGCATGAATGCGCGGCCAAAGACCGGCCAACCTGAAAGGGCCCCTTTTCTTATTCCTTTAAGGGCGGCTACAGGCACTTTTGAAGATTAAATGCACTCTAAGTGTTCTCTTTAAGCATGGAACTTTTTAATGTGTCTTTGCAATTTCAAGTGTGATGTCGCAGAAAATAATAATAATAGTAATAATAGTAATAATAGTAATAATAGTAATAATAGTAATAGGAGCCTGCCTGTAGTTGATCAATACTCCTGATGGGAGACACCTTCACCTCAGAAATCCATTTCAATGCAGCCATTGATCTGAGAATTTGTGTTTAAACACTAAATGCTTCTCTTAGAAAGCGGCAATTGAGTATAAAAGCAGTCGTAGGAACACTTTATAGACATTATGAAACGAAGAAATTCATTTGTGGCTATATATCACATTAGGGCAATATATTTACCTTGACGTTTTGTAAGCCTAAACACAGTACCTAGTATAAAAGATAGACTATGGGGAAAGGATAAGCTATAAATCTGTATAAACTCCGATGCATAATATAGATGTTACAGATGTGCTGAACACATTAGGAATGATGACCACTGGGTATAAGTCACACACAAAATATTGCTCTTGTTATATTGCATGAGATTCAGAGGTCAGTTTCATTACATTTAGGCCTGTCGTCTGCTCCGTTCATTCCCCATTTGCGATTGTCTGTTCATTTACTCAAGAGCGACACAGTGCTGTGAATGGCTTTAGCATACACAGCACTTCTGATTGGTCTCAATGAAAGAAATCTCTGGAAACAAGCAGTAAAGGTGCATCCTCTTTGGCTTGATAAAGTCCCTTTAAGGAGAAGTAGAGTTACAACATTAATCTTCAGTATAAATGTACAAATAAGACTGACTACTAAGAAAAATTTTGTCATAAAGAAGACAGAGGTAGTTTTTGTCTCTGTACATACACAGACAGTCCGCAGTTCCATACAGTAAGTCTGCCTTTAAGCCGAATTTGTAGGTAAGTCAGAAAAATTGTAATACAGTACATAATAATAATACAGTAACTACATACGACACCATACTGTACCTGGAACTAACGAATCACTGAAGCAGCACAATGTTTTCACGAGTGTCACAAAGCAATGTGTGCATTCGTCATTACAAACCACTGTGTTTAACTCAAATTTTTAATATAATAGGCTTCATGGCAGTTCATTTGTGAGTTGTTCGTAAGTCGGACATTTTTAACCCGGGCTTGCTTAGAATAACTGTGTTTGATCCAGATTGAAGTTACGTGTTTCCATTCATAACAGCATGAGGATATAAAGACAATTAATGGTTTTTCTTGGAAAAATGACACACCGGTGCTTTAAGTGAACATCAGTATTGGCATGGAACAGTGAACCACGTCCCTTTATGAGTAAATAATCAAAATGTTGCTTTGCGAACATGGAAAAGGGGGTAAAAGTAGCCATCCACACCTATACTGACAGCCCAGAAAATTACTGTATTACCAATACAAATAATTGGAGTGTTTCTGCCTTAAGCTAAAACACGTGTCCAGTCCAACCAAGATCCCCAATTATCAGAATCACATTTCTACACTTTTAAGCCTCATTTCCATAAAATTACTTTCTCTTAGATTTGACAGTTCAGCAAAAACACCGAAAGTAGTGTCTCTGGTTTTTGTGTTTAACCTATATAATCATTTAAATAATAATGTCTTATGGTCTTAAAAAATATCATTGCAAAACTATTACAGTTCTCTCTCTCTCTCTCTCTCTCTCTCTCTCTCTACACACACACACACACACACAGGCAAGTTCTTCAGAAACCTCGAGGTTTCTGAAAGCTTTTGTTTCTTACATGTGCTTGCACTTTGGCACTCAGGTCTGAGTATTGCAGTGAAAATCAGAGTTACAAGAGCCTTTTAAGACTAAGTCATCCTTTAAGTATATAAAGCATATGTGTCTCAGTTTAAAAATCAGCCAAACAAGCGCCTAAATGAAGGACTCAAACCTACATTTCAAAAACCAGTTGTAAAATTTGTCCAATATAAGGAATAATGGTAACGGTGGAGAGTTTTTGTGCTCGGAGTGCTGGTGTTTAACTTGGGGCAGTCTTTGGAGTTCACAGGATAGCAGGCTGTCATTAGCCAGGCTTTCTGCATAGAGAACAAACTGGAGACCAATAGTGTCCTCTGTGCATGGAGAAGTAAAAGCTAATGGCAAGTGGGATTGTTGTATGTCGCCATTCGGCTTTTATGCAGCGCCTGAGCTGACCACTGCTGCACTGTGCACCAAAACTCCCATTCTTAACCTATCTTTCCTTACTTGTATAGCACACAACTATTATTTTGCTCATGATGGTCGCATTCACTTCAGGGTGGCACAGTGGCTCACTGGGTGGCTTTGTGGCCACTGGATTTTGGGTTTAAATTCCACCCCCAGCGTGTGGAGTTTGCATGTTCTCCTCCTTATTTGTGTGGGTTCTTTGGTTTCCTCCCACGCTGCAGACGCCGTCACGTTTCATGTATAACCTTCTCACTGCATGCGGCATGATGGACAAGCAGGTAGCATTGTCGCCTTGCACGTCGAAGGCTCTGGGTTTGCGTCCGGTTATGAGCGAGCAGTTTCAGGAGTTTATCTCTAGCCTTTAGCATCGCGTCCACAGCAATGCAATGCCAGGCACAGCTGCACACAGTCTTGCACATGTGCATCACAGCTAATCTGCTGTATCCGTTCCAGCCCTCCCAGACCACACGCCACTGGCGTCTTTGTTATTGCCTGCAGATAGGCAGGGCACAGGTGTGTCAGGGAGGATCCGGGGCAAGTCAGGCCTCCGTGCGGGGGGACATATGCTGAGGGACGGCCAGATGGTGCCCCCCTGCTGCCTTGATAACCCTAAACGCTGCAAGGCGTCATACCGCTGGGCTTTAGCCTCACGCCAGTATAACGAAATAATATGAGGTACGACTGACCACATGACACAGCTAGCTTCATACAGGCAGGGAGATTCAAGACTTATAACATACAGCATATAACGTACTTATAACTCACATCCGCACTAGTGATGTCACATCCAAAACTGTGGAAACATATAGCCTTTTTGGTCTTACACTTAAAAAAATTACTAAGCAAATTTAAAAATTCTAACTGAATGTTTATAAATAAAGAATGCTACGAATATCGTACGTTGAGGATTAAATAAGTAACTGGAGCAACTGGAATAAAGTTCTGCACTCTGTAAAAACTGGAAGCGCTTCCAGAATTTTGCTGTCTGGGTGTTTGTATGTGGGGTGAAACCATCTTTACATTTGAGCTGAGCGCTAATAATTAGGTATCCTCTTCACATAGCATGTCAAACACTGAATTCAGCTGAATCTGAAATGTCCCAAGCAGAAGGAAGTTTATTCGTGAAAATGCATTCGTTTAATATGGAACAGTTAACGTAATCCGACCAAACAGTATATTTTGTAACTCTTTTTTCACAACATTGTCAAAAGTAGCACATTCATTTAAGCATTTGCACATAATTGCATCCACTGAATCATCCATCCATCCATCCATCTTTTAACCACAGGTCACAGAGGTCTTTCAGTCTATCTTTGACAATACAGGGGTAATGCTGGGGTGTGTATGTACGCTATATGGACATATGTACTGGGACACACTTCTTCGTCATTGAATTCAGGTGTTTCATTCAGACCCATTATCAATGTGTATAAAATCAAGCACCGAGTCATGCAGTCAGGTTAACAAACATTTGTGAAAGAATGGGTCCTTCTGAGGAGCTCAGCGAATTCAAGCATGGTTCTGCCGTAGGATGCCACTTCTGCAATTTGTCAGTTCTTGAAAATTCTTCTCTGCTAGATGATCCATGGCCAACTGTGTGGTATTTTTGCAAAGTGGAAGCATCTAGGAACAACAGAGAGCACATAAAGTAACAGAGCGGGGACACCTACTGCTGAGGCACATAGTGCATGAAAGTCACCAACACTCTGTTGAATCAATAACTGCAGAGTTCCAAACTTCCTCTGGCATTAACTCCAGCACAAAAACTGGTGCACCAGGAGCTTCATGGAATGGGCCTCCATGGCCAAGCAGCTGCATGCAAGCCTCACATCACCAAGCTCAATGCTAAGTGTCGGATGGAGTGGTCTAAAGCACACTGCCACTGGACTCTGGAGCAGTGGAAACATGTTCTGTGGAGTGATGAATCCCGGTTCACTGCCTGACAGTCTGATGGACGAGTCTGGGTTTGGCAGATGCCAGGAGAATTGTACCTACCTGACTGCATTGTGCCAACTGTAAAGTTTGGTGGAGGAGGGATAATGGTATAGGGTCATTTTTCAGGGGTTGGGCTAGGCCCCTTAGTTCCAGTGAAGGGAACTCTTAATGCTTCAGTATACCAAGACATTTTGGATCATTCTATACTTCCAACTTCGTGGGAACAGTTTGGGGAAGGCCCTTTTCTGTTCCAGCATGACTGTGCCCCAGTGCACAAAGCAAGGTCCATAAGCACGTGGTTGGGTGAGTTTGGTGTGGAAGAACTTGACTGGGCCGCACAGAGCCCTGACCTCAACCCTAGCGAGCACCATTTGCGATGAACTAGAATGTCGAATGCAAGCCAGGCCTTCATGTCCATATTAGTGCCTGACCCTACAAATGCTTTTCTGAATGAATGGCAATAATTCCTATTAATGTAATGACCAGGTCTCCCAGTACTTTTGTCTACCAACCAGTTCTGAATTTCCCCCTAATGTTACAAAAACATAGACATAGAACATAGACGATCCCATTATGAAATTGCAACATGAACAAATTCGTACTGTTACTTTGCAAAAGATTCTTATCAGCAGGCATCCTGAGTACCAGTATGAGTACCAGTATGAGTATCAGTATGAGTATCATCTGTATTAGATATGTGTTTATAGCTGCACTGAATATATTACGTGGTAGTTATGTTCGCATTTCATATTTCCAGTGTTCTGCCATTAACCAGCTCTGAGGAATAACGACTTTAACACCAGAGGGCCCTGTATGAGCTCCGGGGCTCCTCTCTGCAGCTTACTTACTGTCTGCGTGTGCTGACAGCAATCTGGAGAGGGCCTGCTACCATTCTCTGTAACTGCCCCTCGTGACTGAATTGCCATAATGGTAATAATTAAGCAGAGCATCTCCAAATGCCAACTGGAGTGACCTGCCCCAACCAAAGTCCATATGGACAGAAGTAGATAATGAGCTGTTAATGCGCTCTGTCTGACCGTAATAGATCCACAATATGGGTAACAATACAGTTTTTTTAATATTCTTTTTTTTTCTGCATGCTATCGGGGTCTCAGCAACGACCGTCACTGTGACTGCCAGAGAACATTCAGGTTATTACGGCGTTTCATGTTTTAACTCCTTTTATCGAGGAAAAGCTTCTTTCCAGCTGGCGATACAACCCCTCGGTAGCATCTATTCGCAGGAGGCTAATTGCAGTCATTTACAGGGAGGGGGGCAGAGAAAAATAGCAATATGAAGAGTGCTAACAGAATTGTCTTTTTGTCAAAATAGGCTGTGGGTTTACCATGTCAATAACGTCGTCGGGATCCACCACATCGACAGCAGTGCAATTAACACATTAAAACCTTACAGTTTATTAATATAACATTGCTCTGCACCCTACAAACCTAAATGGTTGACTCCATGGAAGGGTATCTGTAGTTGAATACAAGACTTCAGTACAAATGTGTGGGTGTACTGGGTTACGCAATCCAAGTCTAAAGCATTGATGTCAGTGTGATTGATTAGGCCAAATCTCTGGGCTTATGTTTGCTGTGTGTTTTCTTTTATATTTTGCCCAAAAATTAGTGATTTTTTTTTCTTGATTAATTCCTTGAGTGCCTCGTTCAATGGCAATACAGCAACTGCAATGTGAAACAGGTAAAATTCACTTGAAAGCCAGCTGTAATAAGCCAGGTTACACACCTACAGCTATTACAGGGAGGGGTTTGTTTGTTTGTTATTTCTTTCTTTCTTTCTTTCTTTATTTATTTATTTCTCTCTTTGTTTTGACTGCTCGCAAGAAAACTTATTCGGTTTGTGCTAGCAATTCCTTTCTTAAAGGGCCGGATGAAGTTCCCGTAATTGTGCATTTTCTCCTAGCTGCAATTAGAACCTTTTTACCTTGTTTTTTTTCCTTGTATGGCAAGGCGCCCAAACCACAACGTAGCATTATAGCCCTAAATCCCATTTAGGAATTTAAGATGAACTGCTAAAAGCTAACAGAAGAGGACGTAAGAACCAAATGCTGTGCCATTTATTAGGAGATGCTAATATGACCTGGTTAGCGCACTGGAGAGCACACATGGGCCAGGAATTAGTCTCAGAATCCTTGGTCTTAATTGAAATGTAGAGCCTCGACGTTAACTTGTCTCTACTCACAGTGTGGCTAACCGTGCGTGGACGGGCTAAACAAGGCTGCTGAACTGTAACCTGAATTGCATCTGAGTAGCACTTTGGGTCTTTCTGGCAAACCCTATTTAAATTGCAATGCATGTTGGGGAAAAAAGTGAGAAACGGAAAACTGTTCTAAATCGACTAAAGAAAGCGACGAGCGTGTCTCTTTACTAACTCGGTCCTCGGGCCCCACTGCCCTGCTTGTTTTCCTGCTATCCCTGCCCCACACACAAGTCCCAGCTCTCTTTCAGCTTGTGATTGACCGAACACACCTGATCCAGGTAATCAGCCGTGTGTGGGGCAGGGATAGCTGGGAAACAAGCAGGGCAGTGGGACCCGAGGACCGAGTCTGAGAACCACTGCTTTACCATCTGTTTACATTCATTATGAATTTTAGATATAAAAGAAGCTTAAAATCAAGAACTGAGTAAAAATTCAGGTCGGCGATTGTACGTATATGAATGGAGTTTGCTGTTATTTACGGTTTGGCAAGGCAGTTGATAGAGGAAACAACTATCATTTTCTGCGCTCTGTCTCCCTTAAGAATCTAGTGCAGAATCATTTGACCACTTAGTTGAAAATAAAAGCTGACAAGATACCAATGGCCAGTGTTTCCAGATTGGCCAGTTTCTCACCCCATAAGGCTTCTTTTTATGGTGCTGTGTGGACAAATATGGCTTTTTTCGCAACCGGCCCATTTCGAGCCTTACCAGTAACCATCCGCTGCCCAGTTCAGTGCCCAATAAAGAAGATAAAAGGGCATTGTTGGGAAAATAACACCAGTCTTACAGCCATTATTATGTTTAATCTGCCTCGCACCAGTTCACTATGCTAGCAGGATGAATCGGGCAAACCAAACAACATCATCATGCTATTGTTCGCTATTATTTCTTGAATTTTTGGGTGCAGTGGTTGCTTACTATGTCATTATTTTTTTTTTATAAAAATGTAGAACTTTCATGTGTAGCGGTGACACCTCAGTGCCATATTTATAGATATTTATAGTGGAAAACCAGGAATCTCAGAGTTAATTTCATATATATTGTTTGATCTCTATGACCTTTAATGGATAAGCTGCTGAAATATCTGATTCAATAGATGAAGATGTGGAGACTATTATGTGGATTATCATCATCATCATCATCGTCGTCGTCATCATCTCATAATTAGCCGCTTTAATCAATCGTGCAGAGTCGCATGGCCAGTTGCCCTTGCCGTCAGCATTTAAACTGCGACGATTGACGCGACTCAGCCTCATGTTCTTTGTTGTTGTGTAGCAACCCAACACCGAGAGACTTTTCGGATGATTGGGCTGCAGCAGTGAGCGTCCGTCAAATGCGCCGGCACAGCTGATAACTTCCTGTCTTAGAAGGAAAAAGGAAGAGTGTTAGGCTCCCAGGTTGGTTTTTTTTTTACTCATTTGTTTGATCTTTTAATGCTTATTTCAGCTGCTACTATTCAGTTTTTTTCTTTTTTGTTCTGAATTTTAATCAGTTCTTACTTGATTTACATACGGAACGGACCTGCACAAAACCCAATCTCAGCAGAAATGAATTTCGAGAGCCATTTAGTTATTGCTGCAGATCAGACTTAATTCTACCGCTTTATAGCTGTGCAGACAAGCCATTTTTTTTATCTTCCCATTTTTCTCTTTCATGAATCTTTAAGCCCACTTTCATGCATTGTTTTGATCCCTTACTTTCATTCCCGACACCGTTGGCCCTTTCAAGTACACTAGCACAGTAAATTAACAAAGCATGCACATTTAAGAATTGAACCTCACGTAAATATCCAGCACATGGTGAAAATCTCAGAAGAGTACAGCATTTGGAGCTACTAAGTGTTTGCTTTGCCCATTTATTGTCATAAGCACGAAATAATAGGCATGGCCATCGTGCATCACTGGTGCAAACTGGACGGAGCCGTTCAGAGGCTCCTGGGATGATTTGAGAAACAGGTCAATGTCTTATTTTTTTGTGACACATTTGCACTTTAGCCTTAACTCAGCATCGCTGCAGCGACTTGACAGCTGCGATTGTGTCAGGCCTTGCCGTCATGTGGTCTGCCAAGGTGTCTTTAAGCCCAGTGGGCCGGCTGCTCAGCAGACCGGAACTTTCCATTACAAGGCCTCCTGTTCCCAACTGCTCTGTGGCTTCGCGTCCTGAGGCTGGGGACTTGTTCTGTCTTTCCAGGATGTAACCGTCCCCATCTCTAACATGGGCTCTATTAGTATGCTGCTCCTCCAGTTTCATACATGTATATTAGTAAATCCACTATCAATAGCCCCTTATTCAGATCTGGTCAGGTCATAAATCCATTATGGCATAAATCTATCCATCAATCTAAATTAAAAAATAGAATTACAACAAAATGAAACATTTTCCAGTTTAACCCAAGATAATTTTAATGGAGCCTTTCGCTTGCTCTGTGTGAAACCTCACAAAATGAAACGATTAGCAAGTAATCAGGCTGTCCGTAATGCACAGTTGCTACACTTCATTTTAATTGACAGATAAATGGCTATGCTAGTACAATGGTGTACTTAATATCTGTATCAGTCTTTCATTCCTGATCCAGTGTGTGTCAGTTTTGTTTAATCTATTTTTAACGCATTTTTTTTTTTTTTTTACTGGTAATTGAAAACGGACTTGAATTTGTAGCTCTTAACTTTTATCTTTAATTAAGTATTTGTGAGGGACATTTGCCACTGTACATGTTTTGGATGTAACAAAGATAATATTTGCTTTGTTCCTTTAACTAATTTAATTGCATATGCCTAGAACTAATTAGTAAAAGAGAATTCATTACTTTTCTAGGGCCCTGAACAATTTACTAATGGGGAAACTAATTAAAATGAATTAATAAACTGAAAGGACACCTGTCTTGGTGATGTGTAAGACACTGAGCGTGGGTATTAGAGATGTAAACGCTTCTAAACGTTAAATGATGATTGAATGTGTGTTTCCTCTTTACAGGTTAGATGTATAGCATGTGGTGGCATGGTGGAGCATGCCGGACACCTTAGGGTTGGCAGTTTGAATCCCAGCTGTGTCTGTGTTGGTATGCCCACCCCCCCCCCCATCCCCTGCCATGTGCTGCAGATTTTTTCCTGGACACCAATTTCCTCCCCCAGTACAAAGACATGCAGTGACGTATCAAGCCTCTGACCCCCTATGATCTTATCCAGTGGATATTAAATAAATCAGTGTTTCCAAATCTAGTCCTTGTCGACTCACTGCCGGTCCACGTTTTTCTCTGAGCTCTCAGCAAATATGGGTCCCCAGGAACGGCACTGTAGAGGTAGATGCATGTGTATTTTCTTTATTCCTTTTAAAAAGGAAGTAAAATGCAAGATTCAGTAATATCTGCTCTGTAACCACCTGTAATTAAATGCAATTAATATACTGATGTAATTTTTCAGAGGGAGGTTATTTTTACCCACATTTGGTCTTCAGATCAAAGTTAAGGAAAGTTCGCTTCAGCATTAAAAGCAGAATTAATTGTATAAGTTCATTTACTGAAAAGCGCATGTATACACAAATGAATTTAATATAACAACACTGGGTAGAACAAAAGGGTGAGATTCGAGCAGAAATTAGCAAACGCAAAGCCCTGTAAATGCATAAACTAACATGTCTGTGTAAATTTAAATCTGCACTTAAATGCCGCAGGATTTAAGGACACGGGGGCACCATTCAGCGTTCCCAGAAGAACGGTCGGCCTTTTCACTTCATGCATTCCCGTCCCGCGAGGATTTGTGTGATGCACATTTTGGGAATGCCCCAGTTGTTCTTGCTGTGTTTGCAGTTCTCTGCTTTATTTTTCCCCTCAGAGGAAATGATTTTGGTTATCAGTAATTAGCAGGACAAATGAAATCATAAAATGCCCCCGTGGCTAACCTTTAACCTTTTGGCTCTTATAATCCTTTTTACGTGACATTGGCATAATCATTAAGGTTTAAGTCATTGTTGTTGTGCATTGTTGTATATTGTTTTTATTTTCGCTTTATGCTCCTTGTTTATCATTCACTTGTTCTTTGTCCCAGCTGTCTGATGCTTTAAGGAATCGCAGTGTCCTTTCATGTGTATGATGTGACAATAAAGTGTCTTGACTCTCTTGTTTCATTTCTACCACTTCCGCAGCCCTGTTTAGACCTTCCACAAATCCCTCGCTTTCCGTCTGCACGCTTCGGCTGGCTGAAAGGTACCTCTGAGCTCCCCTGTAAGCAAACGGCACCATATGGGGCAGCGATAAGGCAACAGAAATGCGAGCGATTGAGCAAAAGTTGTCGGCGTTCTCCTGCCCGTCCGCGCAGATACTTATCCGGCTTAACGAAGGCGTTCCAGAGTCGCCGCGTGGAAGAGGGCACTTACGGCGGCCCCGCTAGCTTCAGCCGCATCGATCGCGCCGTGACACGGGAGCCAGGGGAGCGGCAGCGGACGCCTGCCGCTTCTCCGGGGTTTGTTTGTTTCACGAGCAATGTCAAGAATGCCTCCCCTGGTAGCTGCGATTACATGTCCCTGGAGGAAAGCCATTTAGACCACCAGCAGAGTCACACAGCCAGCCGGCCCTGCCGTCCTCAGCCCCACCTGCATGCACACACACACACGCACATGCATGCACATACACACGCACATGCATGCACATACACGCACACATGCATGCACATACATGCGCACACACACACATTCATACACACACATGTATATACACACACACGCACAAGCGCATACACACACATACGCCACTCCCCCACAGATACACGCACACATACACGCACAAGCACATACGCACACACACATACATGCACATACACACATGCTTACACACATACACGCTCACCCACATGCACATATACACACACACACAAACACACATGCACACGTACACACGCACACGTACACACATATACACACACAGACACACATGCATACACACTCACATATATATTTTATTTTATTTTGGAAAGCCATGATTTTTGGAATGTAGTCCTCCGACATATCTGAGAAAATTGCTCGTACAGTACGATGCAGTATTAGGATTGTTTTTTTTTATTTCAGTTGTCTTAATTTGATGCTGCTGGCCTCTAAAATCAATACACTGCTCCCCCAACCCCCACAACCATTATCGATATTATGTCGATATTTCCTTTCCTGCACTTATTTATTTATCTGTCTATTTTCTGATTTACTACAAGTTGACTTTTTTTTCGTTTTGTGTTTTCTGGACTGATCAATGGGCGTGAAATGTTACTGCGAGAAAAGCGGTCGAACGAGTCCATTGCACCACCAGATATATATTAAGAAAAAAAATCCCTCCCCCTTCCCCATTAAGCACACAATAACAGATCGACCAATATAACATGAACAAAGACTCCTGGAT